>NC_135497.1:364027345-364117827 GCF_052857255.1 Amblyomma americanum
ATGAATGCGCGCCGTCCTTGTTTTTCCGATACAGGATCTTGTAGTTGTATTTATAACATCAACTTTTATACAATTTCTCAGGTTCATTCTTTCAAATATCCGCGCGTCATTTATACGGGAATCTCACCTGGCGATGCCACATGAACCATGTCGCTGTGAAAGGGTTCGTACCATGGGAATGTTGCGTAGGTCGAGTAGTAACCGGTACGAAACGAGGAGAGGAGAGATGCGCTCTTAATGATTCACATAATGTATGTCACACTCATCTTATAATTTGGATTTGTGTTTTTTTCAGGTTCGCGCCTTACAAACTTTGTACTCGCGTGCTTTGGGACCGGGAAGTGCTTCGTGTGTGCCTTGGGCTCCCCAAATCTGTGGCTAACAACGAGCTCTATCTTAGGACCGGCATTTTCCTTTTTTGTCTAGGCTTGAGTTTCTATCTGTGCACACTTACCTCAGGATATATGAATCGTGTTTGCACCGTTCACAGCCCATTTTCTGTTGCCAGCCGCTCTTTTTTTTTATGTGTCCACCGGCCTGGACTTCATACCCTATAGGTTGTATATTCTCCATAGACCGTTTGCAGAGAGCAGTTTGTACTGTGCACAACAGGGGGCGTTGCTAGGACGGCTGCCATTTCTGGCCTCCGGATCCGCCGTTAACAGCACTGCTCTGCAAAGCGAACTGGTGCTTCGCAGCTTGTGTACGACTGTCAAGTGAACTTTTAACACTGCTGCTTTGATACGGACGTGAAGTGTGTTTAAAAAAAAAACGTGCTGGGAAGTAGAGCTAATTTTTCTCCTTTCGACTGAAAGAACAATTCACGGCGCTTTTTAGATGTGGGGCACTTTGTGGTACAGGCTGCAGCGTTCTCGGAATTTATCTTGCAATTTCATGCTTGTTTCTTTCAGTAGATAAAGTGTATGAGCAGCTACACACAAAAAAAAACTATTAATACAAACCCCAAGTGCCAGCAAACTTCAGCGCCGGCAGTCGATGCTTGAATGCGCGAACGGCATGATGACAGTGACAGCAGTGATATATTGCGCCGTTGTATTTTCGTCGAGTTATTTTCGCAGAGTAGTACAAAGAACCTTTTTTGCGGCTATTCGTGTAACAGATTCTTAAAGAAGTCATCGTGGGGGAAGGCGGGTCACAGTGCGCATGCCTGTATCCGTGATCACTTTCGACTACAGCGATCCAATACGTCGAGTAAACGGCGCTTTTAGAACCACGCTTATGAACGTGACAGCGGTGAAATTCCTCATATAATTTTCAATATTTCAGTTGATTACAGCTGACTACATCTGCGGGACCTGAAGTCAGATCGATGCAGTTTTAGTCTTTCCCCAGAGCATAACCGAATTCCTCTGAGATCTTGAACTGGCGTTTGAGTAATGTGCATTGTCTTTCTTTGGAATCTAGCCGATTTGTGTGTGGCCACAGGCGCGTGCGCGTTGTTTTATAACTGAACACTTCTAAGGGATGTTTTTTGCAATGAATTCTCTTGTCAGCATTTGCTCCGGAAAGGGAGATGTCAGATAAGACTGAGTTTGCAATCTGTGTGCTTTGACAACAAATTATGTGGTTATCAAAGATCATTAGACGCTGAATCGAATTAAAAAAATTCGCTGCAGGATTCGAGGTTTGTTGACACATTCGGACCGACGCCGGCGGTCAGAATAAATCATACGGTTGAATCAAACATTTCTTACTGCCAATAGACACTATGCATATTCACATGAATTTTTCGTGCTTTCAGCAAGCTCTTCATCCAAGCGAGAGCCGGAACAGCGCCTTGTGCCGGAACGAAAGCGCACCGACAACCGTCGGCACAAGAACGCCCAGAGGCCGGTGATGACGGAAAGGTCACTTGACCAAATATGGCGGTGCCCTTGCTTTCGCGCTGTGAAGCGTCTATACTTGAACCTTTAAACATAGAGATTTGTAGGATCCCTCCATCGCTAAGCAGTGTATCATCTATTCAATCTGCCTTTGATGACATTCTCGCGCAAAACGCAAAACTTTTACCACCTCGTATTCAAAATGCGTTATCAGAAGATCATTCAAGGACACTTCCTGCTGACATTGTGATAGGAACCGACACCTCAAAATTGAACGAAAAGGCAGATGTGGAAATGTTCTGTCCGCCTCTGGATAGGTCTTTTTCTATCCATCATCCGGATTACATTCCGATTTTGCAAGCAGAGTTTGTCTCCGTAGTGCTTGCTCTTCGCAAGCTAGACCTCTCTCTTCCCTACAGTTGCGGTCATAACTGATTTTTTTTTATCTTTGAGCTCGCCCTTCGCTTCGTCTGTCAGCTCTGTCATCTTCAGCAGATTCTTGTCACTGCTACCTTCACATTTGATCCTTGCACATTTAATATCGATTTTCTGTCACAGCAGTGTGACAGTAAATGAGGTTGGTCATAACCTGCTAAAGGCGTCCCTCGCCGGCCTCGTGTTGCCTATCCACCCTGCTACAGCGTAAATTATGGCAGCTAGGCCTCGGCGACGTACGTTATTAAGCGCGCAAAACGGGTCTCTCTTTACTTCAGCTGATTATCAGCATATCAGATATACATGGAGGTTGAATTTTTCCTCACGAGGCTGTGTTGCCCAGAATTCGTCCTTTAAATTTCTATCTTCATGTGTCTTTTTGTCCTTTCTACCATCTGCGCACTTTGCCTTGATCCCGAATGAATAGATGTGCTATGCTTCCCGATGACTGGCCGATTTCCTAGTGTGGGTTTGTTCCGTCTCTTTAACGCCAAAAACAACAAAAATGACCGACATATCAGCTGACCGTTCCGAGGGTCATTTACCTTCTTGCCTCTTCCTAGTGCCGTTAAATCATTCATTTTTTCCTTCAAGAAATGCGCGTTTCACCACGGCATCTTTGTCCTCTTCTTTGCTTCCGTTATTCTGCGAAGCGTAATCAGAATGATCAGAAGCCGAAGAACAGCGCTCTGTGACGCCATTTGTGAAGCACATTGACTAGCTTGGCACCAGTTTACCCTCTTGTTTGGGCTCTCCTCACTGAACCCTTAAAAATTCCCCGTTGTGGGTATGTGCCTTGTCACGAAGGCAACAATAACAACAGCAACGACTCAGCGCATGCACCACCTTAGCTGTGACCGTGTACCCGTTCGTTCGATTTGAGCGCTGTGCCATTCCTTTTTGCGAGCGCAAGCGACTTCAACGAGTTTCCCCTGAGGTAGGCAGTATTTCACCACTTCCGCTCGCTTTTCGGCGTTTCTACGCTGTAAACCACTTTGCACCCTTAAGGGCAGAATGCCATCTATTCACCCTTACAGCACCCACGACTTTCGTGAAAAGGGCGTTTTCATAAGGTGACACCAATTTTGCACCCCGCTTTAAGATCCAGGATGTTAAGTGGGTAGGTTTTCTTAGTTGCACCCCTGCAGATCGTTGGGGTGCAAGGGTGTAAAACGAGAATTGCATTAGTCGATTTACCTCGGGGCACGACCAGTGATCGCTTCCCGTAGCGTTTGATACAGTGATGATGACAAGCACCACTGTCACTGTCAGTGACCTCCCCCGCTTCCCTTAACTGCATCTGAACAAACACAAGTATATGAGAAGTTTATACTCTGTGCCATGCACGGTCTGGTTTACGGCCTTCGATTTTAATTCGGCTGCCCAAGTTGGCTTTCGTCCGAGAGCGGAGACCAGGGCATAGAGGTGATGATCCCGATTCGACACTTTGTAGATTGCATTATAGTTGCCTTCAACATTGCGTTCCTCAATTGTGCCGCCCTGTGTGGGACGACTTTTGTCCTTCGGTTGGTCACTGAGTGCCTACAACAGGCACTACAAACGGTGGACGACCAGTGGTGGGCCGAATGTCAATGCAACAATCCGTGTGCCACCCGCGATAAAGCCACCACCGCACTGGATGGAATGACCGCAGACTCTGTGTTCAAGCTGACCATGGCGCAGGGCCGTGGCCTAAGCACCAGTGACCAAAACACATTTAGACATACGTTCCATCACGTGAAATGAGTCATTGGCAAGGTCAGCACGATGTCCGCCTACATGCTCGACTGCGTCAACAAACGTCTGCGGGCAATAACCAACCTGGCCCTGTTTGGTGGCATGGACGCGATCACACATACAGGGACCTGCTTTGGCTACCTCGATCCTTTCAGGACTCAGCGGTGCGAGCGGCCGATGAGTAAGCGATGCAGACAAAATTCGAAGATACAGCTGTGCGAGCAGCAGAACTGAAAGCAAGGCATAGAGAATGCGAAGCGCAAGCGGAGGCGAGGCGGTCGATAATTGGTCCTGTCGTACGTTTGTTTCATCATATTGTGGTGATCGCCTGTCAATCTTGGCACCATGTCCCCGTCTCAGAACTAGCCCAACAACACAATGTCATGAGACACAGATATTCGCACTGCTGTAACAGCCCTTACCTAAGATGTCCCCAAGTGGCGATTATTTATTTTCCAAAGTTCCTCCTATACATCGCGCTGGTGGTACGCCTCCCAAAGCAACGCGAGGGGGAAAGCGGGTCCCCTAGAATGAAAATGAGAAATGAAAGCAAAAATGAGTGTGGCGTGTAGCACGGCTCATAGAGAAGAGCATTCAGCATGACTTTTGCATACGCAAAGGAATGTATACGGTTACTTTCTTGCTTTTGCGATTTTGTTTCGCTTCCCGTTCACAGTGGCATTGTGCTTGGTTCGTCAGTGGGCCCTTTTCAAGCAGCGCGCTCCTCTGGTATCCGCCAGCCGTTACTACAGATGTTTTCCCGTGGAAAAGAAATGCCAAGGGGAGTGGTCATTATAAATGCATTACAATTTCCCCTTGGGATATTGCTTTAGTAAAGAGCAGTGTTGTCTCATGTCTAGCAGAGCAGGTGAGCGTGACCGCCCCATAAATACGCCTGTCGCAGAGTGCATTGTCAGCACTGCACTTAAACTCCTGACTAAAGGACACGCATGGGCACGAAATTAGTGGAAAAGGCCCACTACTTCCCGACGCGTTGCCTGCAATGGTAGAGGGAAACGACTCCACATCTTTCTCTCTCTCCGCTGTGTCTCTGCCTCGTCGCGCGCCAAACTGCCAAACTAACACCCTTGGCCTCCCATCCAACAGCAGTGAATAACTGCTCCCCCCCCCCCCCCCCCCCGGCCCACGGGAAACAACGCGACGCGCCCTGTGGCTGCACCTTGCATTCATTGAGGAGACCCACCTTCGAGCCCTTCTCTAGCCCCTGTATTCACAAACCGACCTTCACCTTCACTTTCGACGTCCTTACCTTTACGGCTCCTTTTCGGGTTTCAGAAACCAACCTTACCCTTGAACTGCCCCTTTAGCCGCCCTTTCGGCCTCGGAAAGGGCGCGTTCGCAAAGGTAGCCCCTGGCCTACCTTTAGCAGCTCCTTTCGTCAATTCAACATGGCAACGGAGCACGATCGACGGCCGCTTTTCCGATTTATCAAGTTCACGAAGTTAATGGAAGAAATCGATCAGATGCCCCATCGTGCGAAGCCGGCACGCCGAGCGCTGAGGGATCGCCAGTACCCGATGGAGCTATTCGACGATGAGCTTCTCGCGAGGTACCGCTTTTCGAAGCCTGCTGTGCTGGAACTCGTCTGTGCTGACGCTGCACCACTGCCCCAACGGAGGAGGTTGCCCCGTGCCGCTGCTGCTGCGACTGCTTACCACCCTTCCCTTTTGCGGTGCGGGAATTTTCCAAGTTGTCGCCGGCTACCCTGTCGATGTATCCTTACCGGAGGTATCGATTGTACCAGCCGTAATCGTAGCAACATTGTTTCCGGCACTGGTCAATTTTCCCTAAACCGAAGATATGCAAAAACTAAAGCAGGAGAGACATGTGCGAAAACATCGTCGGTGCGCTGCTGGTCGCCGCTTGCGAACTGCCGCCCCACTGCAAGCAGGGAAACACCGATCGGCAAGCATCGATGCGCAGCTCGGCTCAAGCACCGCCCACGGCCGGTGTCACGCTTTGAAGTTCGCACCAGAAAAGACAAAACATCTATGTTATCAGAAAGACTGCCTGCCATCGTCGAGCAGCGACAAAGCATCCCTGAGCAAGTAGCGAGCTTTCGGCTACAGCACCACCCGCGGGCGCGCCGCGCTACGAACGGCGCTCGACTGCCCTGGTCGCCGCTAGGCAGTAACCTGTTTCGCATCGACGCAGCAGCGGACAGCGCTTCGGAAGTCACCTGCACTGTAATAATGGCGCACTATTGATATTACTGAGCTGTAAACAGCTACATATCGCAATAAACTAAAAATATGGTCGATTTGCACGACGCCTTCGGCACCGGAGCTGGCGGACGCTAAGCGAGAGCGGACCGGAACGGCGGGCCAACGGAAGCTGCGAGGCGGTTCTCGCAAGAAATTTTCTCGCATCACAGTTGTCACTTTTACCAGCAAGTCAGTATTGGCCAGCACTCCACAAAAATGATATATTGTTGACATTTTTCTACCCCATGTTTTATTATTTACGTCAAGAACAATCTTCAGCTAATTTTTTGACGCCGGCGCACGGGAGCTAGGCCGGCCGGCCAGCTGGCTTAGCGTACTTCACGTTCGCACCAGAAGAAAACAAAACAGCCATGCTATCAGAAAGTCTGTGTGCAATATTCGAGCAATGACAGCATGCCTGCGCAAGAGCCCAGCTTCCGGCAGCGACACCGCCTGCGGGCGCGCCGGGCGAAGGACTACACTGCTTCCTGACTGCCCTGCTCGTTGCTAAGCCTAGCTAGTTTCGCATCGATGCCGCAGCTGAGGGCGCCTCGGAACAGGCCAGCGCTATAATAAAAATACTACTCTCGCCACCTCTTCACTGTGAACCCGTCCTATAATAAAATAAAGATATGCCCGATTTCCGCGACGCCTTCAGCAGTGGATCTTGCGCTGTAGTAATGGCGCACTATTGATATCACTGTGCTGTCAACCGCTACATCTCGCAATAAACTAAAGATATGGTCGATTTGCACGACGCCTTCGGCACCGGAGCTGGCGGACGCCAAGCGAGCCGGACCACAACGGCGGGCCAACAGAAGCTGCGAGGTGGTTCTCGCAAAAAATTTGCTCGCATCACAGTTGTCACTTTTACCAGCAACTCAGTATTGGCCAGTACTCCACAAAAATGATATATTTTTCACATTTTTTATGCCAAGTTTTATTATTTACGTCAAGAACAATATTCAGCTCATTTTTTGACGCCGGCGCACGGGATTCAGCTAGGCCGGCCGGCCAGCTGGCTTGGTGTACTTCACGTTCGCACCAGAAAAAACAAAACAGCCATGCTATCAGAAAGTCTGTCTGCAATATTCGAGCAATGACAGCATGCCTGCGCAAGAGCCCACCTTCCGGCAGCGACACCGCCTGCGTGCGCGCCGGGCGACGGACTATGCTGCTTCCTGACTGCCCTGCTCGTCGCTAAGCCTAGCTAGTTTCGCATCGATGCCGCAGCTGAGGGCGCTTCGGAAAAAGCCAGCGCTATAATAAAAATAGTACTGTCGTCACCCCCTTCACTGTGAGCCTGACCCATAATAAAATAAAGATATGCCCGATTTCCGCGATGCCTTCAGCAGTGGATCTTGCGAAAGCCAAGGCCGAGCCGCACAAGGCAGCAGCAGCAAAGCAGCTATGGGATGAAAGTTTCTTGTATCGCAGTTGTTCCTTCTACCAGCATATCCGCATTGGTCAACAATCCTCAGAAAAGGTGCACTCTTGACGTTCAGCGCAAAGCAACAAACGCGCACAAGCACAACACACCACGATCGAGGCACACGAAAGTAAACACCGACGTCGACTCAACAAAGCTTCTTGTAGCGACGGCTGCCTATCGCTGTGGCTAGACCAAGAGGAAAGGTGCGTAAATATTTGAGCCAGGCTAGTTAATTTCGTCTGCTGAATGATTATGACAGCTCCAGTACAAGTTGAACTGCTTTCTATAGTATACAAAACAAGTTATCAGTACATCCACTGATGCGACAAACATTAATATTTCTTTAGCCTCGTTACCATACCTCTTACTTCTGTGTGTAAGGGCGCTTTCCGTAAGGCTGCCGAAAGGTGGATTTCTGAAACACAGCTTGGCCTTTCCCTTACCTTTCACTTTCAGTGACTTTCTGAAAGTCGCCCTTCGCGTTAAAGTAAGGTAAATGTAAGGCCAGTTTGTGAATACGGGGGTTGCTCTTTTTTTTTCTCTTTCTCTCTCGTCAGGCGTGGCTCTTCGCTCACTCTAACGCCCTCTGCTACGCGGCGCGCAGCGAGCACTCTTCTCCTTTCTCCCCCCCCCCCCCTTCCACAGCGCAGCGACCATCTAAAGAGAGAGGTAAATGGACGCGCTTTGCCCCACTTTCCACTCCCAGCAAGAATCACTACTCCAAACTAACACCCTCACCGCCAGGAGAGCGTCGCCAAGCCTCCAAGATAACCCGCACGAGAGCGTGTGGCTAATCTCAGAGGACATAATTTGATCAAACTGCGTCTGCGCATGCTCATAAGAGATGAGACAGAAGCGCCGCAGTTTCGACTTCATTGTTTGCCGGCCTTGCCGGCTCCTGCTCACAGTGAAATTATATATAAAAAAGTGCTTAAAAACCGAGATTCAAAATATAAATTGTCCTTAGCCAAGAAATCATGTAAAGTTTTTGTAACCAGTGCAGCGTCTAGGCACGACTTGTCTCGTTTTCAACAAAATAGACTCATCCGTATCCATATCCGGATGTGCGAAGTTCGCGTGCAAAGAAAGCGGCACGTGTAGCTGGAGCGACAGATTTTGTGTGTTCCCTCGTGCTGCCAACGCGGTTACTGGCCTGTCTCTACTAGCATTGCCGGCAAATGACATCGACGACGTGCCTGTTGGCAACGCTGGGCCCTAAGCAAGTTGTATGCGAGCGAGCACAAACTGCGGAACTTGAGAGCCGCCGTCAGTGCTTGCACTCTGCCATTAGTTGAAATGCACTTTGGGAGCGACACGTTTCAGTTTAGTTGGGATGTAGAAATGCATTATGGCCTCTATTTCGCAGTGCCAGGAAAAAAAGTGCGCAGCTTTTGCTTTCGTTACTCGTTTGTCACTGAAGGGCTTAAAACGCATGCGCACGAATCTTATTCCGTAATGGCGGCGTCGCGCCGCCGCTACAGGCGCCGCTGATCTCCTTTCTCATAAGCAACGTCCCCGCCATTGCTCCGTGCTGCTGACTCGTTCACCGGCACCGCTTGCCGTCGGCGAACCGCTCCGCCCTCAGCGTGCGGCGACACGTTCTTGCCATGCCGGAAGCCGTCGGCCGTTTGCGCCGCTCGGTCTGTTTGGCGTTGCATAATGTGCTACGCGGAGTCTGCCATTCATATGGTACGAGGCAATAGAAGAAGTCCGTGCCAGAGAGCTTTGCAGTGTTATGTGTGCGAGCTGTGTGGCATTTTCAGTCAATCTGCGACTGCTTTGTGGCTGTTACATGGAAATTTCCACGTTTCTTTTTATTTATAGCTTTGCCAGCTTACTTGTGTCTCTGAAAACCTTTTGTTACAGTGTAATTTGCATGAAATTTTCTGTGCAGGTACCCAGACAATGATTTTGATGAATATGACAAATTTCAAGATCGCCCAATTCCTGAGTTGAGTTGAGTGATTGTAAACTACCGGTGGGATTAGCCTTGCAGTTGCTGCCGGCAATTGCTCCACCGTAGCGACACTTAAATAGAAATCACAGAAACACTGTCCGCAAAAACCCAAATAGACACTCCTGAGGTCACCATGTGGAGGCCAAATCCGTGTCCTGCAGGTAAAGTAGAAGAAGGCGAGAAGCATCCCTTCTACTCGACTGGCTCTCGCGCGGGAAAACAATGTCCTGAAGAGAACTGTGAGGAACTCCTGCCTTCTTGAGGGATCCGAATAACACAGCCCGTTCCGCGTTGTACAAAGTACAGCAAAAGAGGTAATGTTCTATGTCACCACACACACCACACGTTGAACACGATGGTGACAACGCTAGGCCAGTCTTATACATCCACACCGGCGTACGAGCAGCATCCGTGCGAACGCGGTGCAGCGAAGTGGCTTGGTACCTTTTGAGACCCTTGGTCACACATGGCTGATGAGGAGAGCTCCACAAAAAACTGAAGTGGCACAACACCACATCTATGAACATTTGCTTGACTTCATGAGGGACTCCATGTACTGGAATCCCGGAGAGAGCTGTATGGGCGAGGTTGTCTGCTATCTCGTTGCCTAAGACACCTATGTGCGAGGGCACCCATTGAAAACGTATAGAGAAGCCTTTGCTATGTAGATTCTGCACCAAACGTAGGCATCTAAGACTCAAGGCATCAGTGGGGAACCCGTACTCTAACCTTTGAAGGGCAGATTTTGAATCCGTAATTATGACAGTAGGTTGAGGCGTACAACACCGTAGCTTCTTTAGAGCTGCCTCAATGGCAACGCTTTCGGCCATTGTGGAGGACACGACTTTAGTAAAACGAACAGACCAATCATACTTCAAAGACGGAATATGAAAGCAGCTGCACTAGATGCTCTGACCTTGTCCACAGAGCCGTCTGTAAAAATTTGAAGATGACTGGCATATTCGGTCTCAAGATGTTCTAGTACGAGCGAACGCATAACCGCTAAAGGAGAATTCCGCTTAGCGCGAACGTGGGGAATTGTCAAGGAACAATCAAGGCTCGGAAAGGACCAAGGTGGCTTCAACGTCTTAGGTCGATCTCGAAGGTCGAGACCCAGAGAACGAAGAGTATTTAAAGCCAAGTACGCCCGGGACTCAGATTTCTTTCGAAGGCGCTGTAAAAGCGCTCTCCCGGCAACAGTCTCTCTGAGGCGGCCAAT
Organism: Amblyomma americanum; assembly: GCF_052857255.1. Lineage (NCBI taxonomy): Eukaryota > Metazoa > Arthropoda > Arachnida > Ixodida > Ixodidae > Amblyomma > Amblyomma americanum. Next base: position 364,038,195 of record NC_135497.1, read on the forward strand.
TTGCAGCAAAAGTCTTTGTGAAGCGGCTAGCCGAAGAGGTTTCGATTGAGACTCATACAGTACTGCATTGTTTGGAGCAGCCTGCGGAACGTCGAGAGCCCTCCTTAGTCCCATTCTGTGCAAAACCTCAAGGCGTTCCAGCCGCGATACCGAGGGGGAAATTAAAGGGAGCTGGTACATTATGCGACTTGTCACCAGGGCATCGTGAAGCCTGATCATTGAAGCAGGATGGTTTCCCCATTGCTCACTAGCAACTCTACGAAGCACATTGAGACGCGAAGATAGTGAAGCCATAATCGAGTCCACAGCTCGTCGCCACTGTAGACGTGAGTCAATAGTGACGCCCAAAAAAACGTATGTAGTTAACCTGACGAAGGCAAGACTGATCAAGGTCTATGCTCAGCCGCGCATACCGTCGTCCCCTACCTGGAAACAGGACGAAGCCAGATTTTTCCACCGAGAGAGTGAACCCAACACCTTGAAGGTAACTTTTAACTGAAAGCACGGCCTGTCGCGCTAATAGAGCTAAGCGTTTGTGTTGATATCCGGTTAACCAAAGACAAATGTCGTCTGCATATATCGACATATGGACATGCCTACAATGTTTTTGCACTTTTGCGGGAAGACCAGCCATGACAACATTAAAGAGCGTTGGGGACAGGACACTACCCTGAGGTACCCTTCGCGATACCGCCCTTTCGGAGCTCATTGTACTGCCTAACCGCACTCGAAATTTACGATCACTGAGAAATGAGTGAATTAATCGCAGAAGATAGCCCTGTACGCCTATGACCTGCAGACTATTCAGTATTGAGCTCTGGAGGACGCTTCATAAGCCTTTGATACGTCTAGGGAAATATCTAGTGTTGAAAGTCCAAAAGCACTCTGATGTTCAAGATGTTCAATGCGGCTTATCAAGTCCAGGACGCTATCTTGCGTGCATAAACCTGTGCAGAATCCAGTCATGCATGTTGGTAGTGCCCTTCTATCCTCAAGCCACCAAGACAAACGCTTACTTGCCATCTTCTCTATGAGCTTAGCCACACACGACGTCAGCGATACAGGACGATACGAGGCCGCGTCTGTCATCTCTTTGCTGGCCTTCAGCAGTGGGACTACACAAGCCACCTTCCATGAATGGGGAACGTCACCAGACTCCCACACTCGATTCAGATAGGGTAGGAGCATCTTCCGGTGTTCCAGAGGCAGGTTCTGTAGCATTTGATTGGTAATGCCGTCAGGACCTGGTGCACAGCGACGCCGCAGGCTGCGGAGCACTGTCTGTAGTTCTCGAAGTGTGAACGGGGCGTTCATAACAGACGGAGACGTAGCAGGCAGAGCGCAGGGATGAATGCCTGGTCTGGAATTTACAAATGCATCCGCTAATTCCTCTGCCAAGCACACTAGATGTTCCTGCGTGCGCAATGCAAGCGCCTCGAAAGGTTTACTCAGACGAGAGCCACCAGCAAGACTGCCAACGACACGCCAAATTCTCGTTATCGGTGAGAAAACAGTCAAACTAGCGCAAAAGGATGCCCACTGGGACCTACAGAGCTTGTTCGCATGACGTCTAATGGCAGAGTTGAGCCTGTTGAAAGTTGTCTTCAAGGCTCTGTCGTCCTTCTTCCGCAACAGTTGTCGCTCCGCCCTTCTGCGCGCTGCGCAGAGGTTCCTGAGTTTTAAATCCGGAGTCGGAAAATGATCAGGTAGCTTGAGCGCCGTGGTAACAGCCATCTTAGCATAAATCATTTTGTCTGTCACATCACCGGAAACACAGGCTAAGTGCTCCCTGTATTTGTCCCAATTAACAACATGGCAAATTTTAGGACCACGCAGATGGAAGTCGGCAGTAAACACAAATATCGGGTAGTGATCACTTCCCATTCGGTCAGCTCTAGTTGACCACTGCACACGGACGTCAGGTGAATGTAAGGTTAGGTCTATAGATGTGGGTGAGGTTGGAGGCCGAAAGAAAGTGGGACTTCCGTCATTGGCCACGCACAGGTCCAAACTGTCGATGACTTCTACAAGTTGGCGTCCGCGAGGATCTGTGTTCCTGTCACCCCAGGCAGGGTGGTGGGCGTTGAAGTCACCGCAGATGATTCTGGGTGCTGGGAAGCGGTCACAAAGTTGCTGGAGGAACAAAGCCATATCGACGTTCTTCCGCGGGGACACGTATACTGATGCAATACACAGAGTTCGGAAGGCGAGCCGAATCCTCACAGCCACTACCTCAATACTGTCGGTGCAAAGATCGGTGACGTTCAAAGCCACATGAGGAATCTTCCTTCGTATGTAAAGGGCGGCACTTCCTGCAGGAAAAGTCTTTATGCTGCAATTTTTGTGGGCGACGTATCCCGGCAAAGACCTCCCGCTTGGCAAGCCAGCCTCCGAGAGGGCCAGTACTGGAACACAGGTCTCTTTCAAGAACAATTTTAGTTCTGCTAATCGACTTATAATCCCAGCGCAGTTCCATTGGATGATAAACGGCACTTTTCTAGGGTTTTTAGTTGCAACAGGGTGAAGAAAACTAGCCATCTAGGAGTTGAAGTTCTCTGCGAAGGCGGTGATCAAGGTCTCAAAGGAAAGCACCAGCTGTATAAAGTTCTTCAAAGTGCCAGGCTGCATCGCTTGGCTATATGAACGCAGGACATCAAACAAAACGCTTAGAAGGTCAGAGAGATTCCGGCTTTTGAGCTCCTTATTTTGCTGCACGCACTGGCGCACCACTTCGACAAAAGACGGGGACTGGGACCCACTCTTGGCCACGGTTGCTGGTGTCTGCATCTCTTTTAAGGCAAGGGGATGTCCTCCATGTTGTCGAGTCTTGCTGTGATCTGGTCGCTGAGGAACATGGACACTTTTTGCAGAGGCAGATCGAACAGCCAGCTCACCCTCGGAGGCCGTTGCCGACTTGCTCGGATCAGGTCGTGCAGCGACGTCGCTTGCTACCACGTCCCGAGGTTCCGACTCGAGCGCAGGGAACTCTTCACTTCCATGTATCGGCTTCTCAGTAGGTTGTGGTTTGGGGCCACTAATGAAGGACTTGCGACGGTGTAAGGCGCTTACACGGAATGTGCATCCACTGAAACTCGCTGGATGGTGACCTCCACAATTAGCGCAAGCAAAATCTGCCTTGGACTCTTTGTAATCATGGCCACCACCACACCGCTTGCAACGTTGATCTTTGTTGCAAATTCTCGCTACATGTCCAAAGCGTTGGCACCTGAAGCACCGGGGAGGAGTTTCAACGAACTCGTGGACTGCATGTTTGGTGAAACCAAGGTCAATTATTCCAGGGCGCTCGGTGTTGGGAGCAAACGTTAGCACAATAGAGTTTGTAGGCTTCGCTGCCCATTGTTGTTCTCCAGGCTCCACCCGGCGCATTAACCCAATTCCTGACTTCGCTTATCCACCGTGTGCTTTGAGTCGTATCCGCCGATTATCCCAAGTGATGATGGTTGTCCTGTGCTCAATAATTTTAGTTTGTTTTCCTTCGCAGCCTCCCATCGCTTTTACAGGCATGAAAGTCGCTTACTGAGAGTCACCATTGAGAACTGCATGCAGCAGGCTACGTTAGAATTGAACTGCTGAATGCAAGCACCATAACACAAATGCATGAGTAAGGGATCAGAATTTTGTGCATTTGCAGAAGGCGCACAAGGCAGTCTACAAAAACAAAATAAAATAATACATCATTTCAGGTTACGACCGATCACACATCACGTGCCTTCCAGAAATGCAATATAATTCTACCGTGACTGAGGTGTTCCAGGCTGCTACACATAATTTTTTTATTTTAAATGAAGACCTAGAGGGCTGATTTTTCATGTTTTATTTATTTTTATTTTTAAAATTTTCTTTATGTGCCTGGTGCTCATTTGAAAATTCTGATTTCTTACCCACATTAAAAATAGTTTGGTCCAGCTGTTAGGGTGCAGTGTCAGTGTTGCTAGAAAAACAAATCTACAGCTGACAATTTTCCTCTCCCCTATTTTTTTTGACGCAGTAGTATTGTTCAACTTGCGAAAATCCATTTTTAAAGCAAAAAGCACCCTTCATAAACCGTGTGGACCGCGCAAATCTGCATCAATGCCATTTGCTAATGGTGCAGTATAGAATATTGTTGCATTTCACTGCTTTTCCTTAACTTGTGATTTTTTCTTTTCAGTGCAGATGATGGCTAAGATTTCCCCCTACCCGAACGTGGATCGCTTGCATGAGGGTATGGTGAGGAACAACCACAATTAATTCAACACAAGAGGGGTCATGAACATTCTCTTCCACAAATCGAAAACATTCCAGGTAGGTGTGCATTCAGAACTACAGATTGTCAGATGGTTACTGCAATTGTGATGAAAAATACTGCATAAAGAGAAGCTGGGACCATGAAATTCTGAAAATTTTTTAAGTGGATGATTGGCGCCGAAAAATTAAAGAGCACTACAGAATGTTTCTGCGCTACACTAATTTTCCCATTCCTTTTTGGTATCTCATAACCTTGATTTTTTGCATTCTGCAATGGACTCCTTGTTCGCTCACCTACCACACTAATGCCATCACAACAATTAATTAGTACTGACTGCCATGACTATGCACTCTAAACAAAAAGATAGTTGTAGTTACTAACTTTCAGGGTAATAACTGCTTGTCACATATTTTACTACCTAGGTAGTAACTGTAGGTAGTAACTGCAATGTAATAATGGTTACTAGGTAGCAACAGGAACTACCCTTACTAGAATTTACTACCTCTTATGGTAGTAACAGCGAATATACATTAATTTCATTTAATACCTTCGAAGGCAGAGACAGGAACTGCCATTGCCAACGTTTACCTTAGATATCAGTAAAAGCAACCTCTAATCTGAATGCTGGGTAAGATGCAGGCACTGCCTCATCGCTGCAATACTTTGCTTTGCAAAAATGACTCCAAAGTTCTTATATGGCTTCTACAAAACCAAAAGTAATGCAAAAATTACACTCGAACTATCCCATTATTAACGCGTAGGTGGGTGCCACACATGTGACCAGGAGCGCGAGGAGTAGCAGCCGAGTAGCAGCCGAGCATACGAGTAGCAGCCGCATTTACTACCTCTGCTTTCGATGAGGGGGTAATGAGGTAGTACAAAGGTAGTAGCAGTCTAAAAAGGTAGTAACAACCTTACTTACTGCATTTTTACTGCCTCCTTTTTCATTGAGGTCGTAAGAAGGTAGTACAAAGGTATCAACTGTTAAAAAAGGTAGTAACAGCAGCCGTTACCACCTTTTTACTACCTTTTTTTTTCTAGGAGTGTGTGGCTATACCAGTTGGCCTAGTACAAACCAATTTCATCGAATTAGAGCTGTGCATTTCAGTGCAGTTCAGACGAAATGGTGAAAGTACCTGCATTCCAGAGCATGTGTTTGAAAGGCCAATATGAATGCATTGCTACAACCCTGCTGGGGACACGTCTTTTGACCCCTAGTTGACTCCGCGAAAAAAGGATGTCTCTGGGAACCTACCTGCGGAATCTTTCCCACGCTGTTATGGAGGGGGGAGATGGCATTCCCTTTGTCTGGTTCGCCGCAAGACGTGATTGACGATGTACAAGACGACAGAGGGAAGAAGGTACGATGCCTTCCAGTGATTAGCTGTGACTGACAGGAGCCGACCTACGGCCCGCCGCTGGAGTGAGCGCGGCACCCGCACGAGTCACCCGTTTTCGACAGAGACGTGCCGATCTACTGTGCGAGGTAGAAGCGGACCCCCGAATCCTCCTCGCCCATTCCCACGAATGCCTCCGTGTGCTATGTGCTGTGTCCTTCTACCGATCTGTGCCATGTGTTGAATTGACCGCCGACTGGTGGAGGGGTAGAGCCTTGGGATATTTAACAGGCGACCTGAGTGAGAATGATTGCTCTGGGACCTGACGACAAGGCTTATCCAATCACTCGACGCTATGAACTTTTAACATTTGACTGTTTGCTCTTTTGTAAATTATGCAAATTATGTAATTATGTAAAATTTTCTTCAAAGTGCCAGTAAACCCACTTCTTTTTCGTTTTCCCAAACATCAAGTTCCATATTTCCTCAGCCCTAAGACTCGGACACGCTACCTGAAGGCGCCCGGGTTCGAGTGAGCTCCTGCACCACGAAAACTGATGACCAGCGGCGAGATCGGAACCTACAAGCGGCAACAACGGTCAGCCAACGAGAGAGCAGCTGCCTCAGGACATGATCCCATGTGTGGGTGAGTACTTGGATTTCCTCTGATGTGAACCAGATTCTAAAAGAAGGTTAAAATTTAGAACTAGAACTGGTAGAGAACTGTGCTTAAATCATCGAGGGTTGTTATTTTTGCATAGTTCTTTTGGAAATAGCCTAGACTCAGAACTCTAGTGGACCTACAGAAGCTGCAGAAGCCGGACCTGTTGCTGTTGTATGAGGAATTGGGGATCGATAGAAAAAGACTTGGCACAAAAACTCATGATTATTCAGGCAATCACTGATTTGGGGGCAGATGAGGAGCTCAGTGAGGCGTGGAACATCATAGAACAAAAAAGGAAGAGCAGCTCAGACAGCAGAAAAGGCGTGAGCGTGAAAGAGAGAATGAAGCAAAAAAACAGGAATGGGTGATAGAGCTTCGTAAGTCTGAAGTGGAGTTGAGCAAGAGGTCGGGCAATTGTCCCCAGCAAGCGGTACCTCTTCTCAACGAGGAGGCAGAGTTCAAGATGTCTAGGAACATGCAGCCATATGTGGTATCAGGGGATATCTGTCTGTATCTAGCAAATTTTGGACGAACGTGCGACAAACTGCCCTTCAGTTGATGGACTTGGTATCAAAGGCTACTGACTGTTCTGCCCTGCGAGGCATCGGAGGTTGTCGCGTAGCTCAGCAGGGAGGGCGCGGACAACTACGAAAATGTCAAAGCTTGCCTTCTACGAAAGTAGACTTAGCGCTGAAGCGTTCACGCAGTGATTTCGGGGAGCTAAGCAGTCGGGGAACAAGAGCCATTCCGATTTTTTTTTGTACAAGCTGCAAGTTAACTTGGTCGAATGGTTTAAGGGCATCGGGTCCTATAGTGACCGGGACGCTCTAGTGGAGAGGATTTTGTTGGAACAGTTTTACAACTCCCTCTCTGAAGAGGAAATTGGCTACAGGACCGGGACAATGTAACTTCTGCGACAAAAGCTACCGAACTCATTGAGGAGTGCACTTTGCGCCAGCTGTTTAACAACACTAGAGTTGATATGCCCCGTATTTTCGGGAGAAGTGCGAATTGCCGTCACGAGAGGCACTTTGGAAACTCTACAGTCAAGAAAGACGAAAGAAAAGTTTCTTCCGATAAACCTCAAAGAAATGAACACAATGAGAAGGGTGCAAAAGTGGCCAAAGCGCAGAAAGAAAAAGTTGCGTTTGAGGCTAGGAGGCCGCTCACTTGCTACAGATGCAACGAGCTGGGTCACATAGCAGTGAACTGTCAAAAAGAAAAGGTTGCGCTCCCGTATGTCAGTAACTGTGATGACAACATGAAGCTGTTGCAACCTCACACGCATAGCCTCGTAGTGAACGGGACGCAACTCAGCTGCAACAATAGATGTTGTCCATCTGTCGTATGTGTTACCATCCGATTACACAGGCCAGTGTGTATGGATCCAACATGTAGTGGAAGAACAAAGCGTGTGCTTACCTATCGCGACAGTGGTAATTGAGGGCCCTTTCGGTACGCTTACAGCCGAAGCCGCAGTTTCAGGAAAACTACCTATATGCTACAAGGATTTTCGTGGGGTGGAGCGAGACCAATTAGTCGTTCCCCAGAAGTACCGACGAGACTTACTACGACTTTCCCATGGCAATTCGTGGTCATGCCACCTGGGAATCAGGAAAACAAAGCAGAGGCTTTTACAGGAATACTATTGGTCTGAACGTTTTAAGAACATGGAGCGCTTTGTAAGGTCGTGCAACACATGTCAGCGGGTCGGAAAGGCGCAAGATAAGTGGAAAGCGCTGATGGTTTAGTACCGATCATTACTGAGCCATTTCACTGCGGTGGACTGTGACTGCGCAGGCGCCACAGCAGAACGAACAGCAGATAAACCCCGTCGCTTGTCCAGGAAGCCATTTGGCAGCAGCGGCAGCGCCGTGTACACATCGTAACCGTACCGCTACGTATTTGCAGTTGCTGCTCAGCCGCACGGCTGCCCTCCCGCTCGGATTCCCGTTCCTGCTCGTGGCGAACGTCTGCAACTGCCGAACTACAGCCGTGCTGCTATCAAGCGCCTCCAAGATTCATCGTCCTTCTTCGCCCGACCCAGCGGTGGACTGTGACTGCGCAGGCGCCACAGCAGAACGAACAGCAGATAAACCCCGTCGCTTGTCCAGGAAGCCATTTGGCAGCAGCGGCAGCGCCGTGTACACATCGTAACCGTACCGCTACGTATTTGCAGGTAAATGCTCTAATTCATTTCCCTTAATTATTCTTGATTTACACGGTTTCCGCTGCTGCTGCTGCCCCAGATGCAATTGTTCATACTAGTTCCATATGTGCTTTGCGAACCTGTAATGTGAAACCAAGACGCTGCTAGTGCAATGTCTGACAAATGCCCTTCGTGTGAAAAGGACATTGCCGCTAAAGAAGCGAATGTGAAGTGCGCTGAATGTGAACACGGATACCACTTCGGTAAATGCGCCGGATTAACAGAAAAATCCTACAAAGGCAAAAATGATGCTGCTAGAAAAGCTTGGCGTTGTCAGGCGTGCCGCGCTGAGCAGCGTTCTGGTTCTGGTTCTGGTGAAGAAGGTGCTTCTGACACTGATATGAGGGTTATTCTTATGTCCATCAAACAAAGTCTTGAATGCCTACCTGCCCTGAAAGAAACGGTTCAGAAAATAGAACAAGCCATCACTTTTATGTCTGATAAGTTTGATGAATTTGAAAAGAAAATAGACCAGCAAGACACCGAGATAAAGGCACTGAAATCGAGAGTCGCCGAGCTAGAACAGGTGGATGATAGTAATGGTGTCGTACAAGCGCAACTCCAGCAAGAACTGCGTGAGCTCGAGTTCAGAAGTCGACGTCAAAACCTGGAAGTGCATGGAATTGCAGCGGTACCGAATGAGGATCTAATTGCCTCATTAAATACCGTTGCAGATAAACTTGAGGTCCCACACATCACGCCATGTGATGTTGTTTCCGTCCACCGGCTGCCTTCTAAACCATATAGTGTTCCCGGTATAATAGCTCGATTTGCAAGGCAGACGACGAGGGACGCGTGGTTGGCAAATAAAAGTAAGCTGAAGGACAGTACACCACGTGTGTACATTCAAGAAAACATGACTCGACACGATAGGGAACTACTTCGATCGATAAAGGCTGCGGCCAAAGAAAAGGACTATCGCTATGTCTGGCATGTGAATGGCAAGATTCTGGTGCGAAAAACTGATGGTGCCGGAGCCATACATGTCAAAAGTACCGAGGACTTTGATCGGCTGAAATGACCATGCAATTTTACTTGCCACATGAGCTAAACACGGTTGTGTCACGGTTATTATCTACTTCTGTAAAATGCATACATCTGAATGCCAGGTCGGTTAAGAACAAGGTGTTTTCCTTAGAAGAGATGTTTGCTGAGTTTAATTTCTTATTTTCGACAATCATGCTGACCGAAACCTGGTGCACAAATGATCAAGATGTTTTCAGGCTGCAACATTACAACACATTTTACCTGAATATAATTGATGCCCGAGGGGGCGGTGTTTCTATACTGGTTCAGGAAAGTTTTGAATGCCAGCTTGTTGATCGTTATTGTGTGATGACTGTAGACTTTGAAGTGCTTACACTGTATACGGACAAAACATTACTTTCTGTCTGGTATCGCCCACCGAACGGCAGCTTTTCTAAGTTCTTAGAATTCTATGACTCTTTTCTAGCTTTTGCCATTGAAAATAATTTTGTTCTAATTGCTGGTGGAGACTTCAATATTGATATGGGCTCTAATACCCAACATGCAAGAGATTTTAGTACAGTTATCACTTCAAATGGTTTCGTAAATGTAATCACTGAACCGACTAGAGTCACTACTGAATCAAGTTCTGTTTTGGATCTTTTTATTACAAACGCGCAAGTACACGCTGCAAAAGCTGGTGTAATATCGTATGACATCAGCGACCACCTGCCTGTTTTCCTCTGTCTCAACGGTAGTCGACTAGAGAGGAAAAAAAATGAGGAAATATACCACCAGATAATAACAGACGCTACGCTTGAGGGGTTCCGCGAGGAGGTACAAAAATTTGACTGGACAAATGAATGCCAATTAAGTGATGCAAATGAAGCGTACAATTTATTTCTTGATCAATTTAAGAACTTGTATTCAGCTCATTTTCCGTTGAAGTCTCGTCGAAGAAGTCGTAAAATACGGAAGCCATGGATAACACAAGAATTAAAACATGAAATGAAAATTAGGAACCAACTGTATCAACGGTTTCTAAGTACACGAGCCCAAGTTGACTTGGTCACTTTTAAACAACACAGAAATAAATTGACCAAAAAACTGAGGTTCGCAAGAAAGGAATACCTCCTTTCTTATCTGAACGTTGATCGTGACAGACATGATTTACTTTGGTCTCGGCTAAACACGCTTCTACACCGTCGCAAGATTCATGCCGCACTCTCGAAACTACAAGTCAATGGTCAAGAGTTATTTGGAAACGATTTAGCCGATGCATTTAATACTTTCTTTTGTAAGACTGCCACGAGCAGCGGCTCGTCCGACGCTTTAGAGTACATGAGTACTCCGAACAGTGACTCTATATTTATGCAAGCTGCAACTGACCAGGAAATAATATCTGTAATCCAGAACCTAAAAAATAGTACATCCCGAGATATCGATGACCTTCAGGTGCGGCCTGTGAAACACGTAGCCGACATCATTGCTCCAGGTCTTGCCAACATATTTAATACATGTTTAACAACAGCAGTCTTTCCGGCCAAAATGCAGATAGGGAAAGTAACTGTAATATATAAAAAAGGTGACCGAAATGATCTGAGCAACTATAGACCGGTGTCCATATTACCTGTGTTTTCGAAGGTCTTTGAAAAACTTTTGCACATACGCTTATCCAAATTCATTGACAAATACAATCTTCTTACTTCACATCAGTATGGCTTTACTAAAAACAAATCAACCGAACTGGCACTTCTTGCACAAAAAGAATTTATTCTTGAACAGTTTGAACAAAACTTTCTGGCACTTGGTGTATTTGTCGATTTTTCAAAGGCCTTCGATTTGGTGGATTACAATATTCTGTTGCTAAAACTAGAGCGATATGGCATCCGCGGAACTGCCTTACAACTAATAAGGTCGTATTTATCTCAGAGAAAGCAAGTGGTTCAGCTAAATAATGCCCGTTCTGCAATTAAATTTATCCACGCTGGTGTACCACAAGGTAGTATACTAGGACCACTGCTGTTTAATCTATACCTTAATGATATTATAAACATAAACCCTGAAGTAACATTTATTATGTACGCGGATGATGCGAGCATCTTTTTCTCCGGAAAAATATCTCAGAAATAATATCCGCATGTAACGACACAATGATAGCGTTGGGAAAATGGGCAACAAATAATTCCATGCGTATAAATGAACAGAAAACCAAAGCAATCTTTTTTCGGCCAATAAACAAAATCATCCCGCCACATCATGCCATAGTACTAAACTTCCGTAACGTAGAAATTGTGGAGAGTTTCAAGTGTCTTGGAGTAATTTTCTCCTCCCATATGTCTTGGAATGATCACATAAACTATCTCATAACAAAGTTAGCTCAAATCACCGGCATGGTAGGCAGTTTAAAATATCAGCTATCAACGAGAACCAAATTGCTTTTATATAACTCACTTTTTTACTCGCACCATAACTATTGTCAACTCGTATGGGGAACCGCAGCACCGTCTATTTTACAGCGCATACATCTTTTACAGAAAAAATACATACGTCATGTTTATAATACATCACACCGATCCCACACTGCAGACCTTTTTCACAATGCCAAGGTAATTAGTATATACAACTTATATAAATACCGACTCAGCGTGAAGATCAAAACAGAATTAAGACACGATCTGAATAGCTTACAGGGTCTTGCAAACTTGCAAACCAATTTGCCACGTCCCCGCAGGGGGGCGCCTGCAGCTTGCAGGCGTCGCGACGGTGAGTGGCGACACCGCGGGTTCCCGAGCATCCGCAGGGACATCCCCGCAAGGGGATGATGGTGAACTGTGCATCACCACGGACCCGAGCACCCGCGCCTCGCCGTGCGTGGCATCGCCGTGTCCGGGGAAAAGGGGATCCTGGTGGTTGAGCCGATGCCGAGCGTTTGGACCCTTAAGGCCCCTTGGAGGAGGCAACACACCACTTTGGCCCCAGCTTCCTGCAGACGGCACCTCCGGCCTGACCCGACCGGGGGGAATCGGCAGTCGCCTTTTCCTATCCTCCTCTCCATCTTTCACTTTCCTATCTCTGTCTCAAAACTCTTCTATATCCTACTCACTTCTTGGTTTTTCCTGTTTTCCTGGCGGCGAGGGTTAACCTTGTGTGACCAACTACCCTGAGTTGAGTCATATTTGGTTATAGTTAAGGTGTACAGCTGGCGTGGGCAGGACTTGCTTTCAAGTTCCTGTCCCGTCCCCTTGTTGGACTCCATGGTGGGTGGCTGGCACCATGACTGAAAAACTTCATTTTTTATGGCTCCCCCCCCTTTCAAAACCCGATCGCTCTCTTAAGAGAGGGCGGAACGAAGCAGCTGATTTTTTCTCAAAAAAGAGACAAACATTTTCAAAGTTCCACGTAATCCACAGTGAAAGTGACAGAATACAGGCAAGAATAATATCCCCATTCCTTGTGTCAAAATGCTTAACCGATACCTTGGGCCCTGGCTACAAGGTCTCAAAAATGTCCAGCGGTGACTTACTTCTTGAGCTGCGCGACAGCATCCAGTGTTCAAAACTCTCCAACATTGCGTCTATAGGGGACATCTCTGTCTCTGTAACCCCCACCGATCTCTAAACACAGTCCGAGGTGTAATCTCGGAATCAGACTTTATCCATATCACAGAAGCAGAAATGCTTGAAGGGCTTACCGACCAGAATGTAATCGATGTTCACCGAATCAAGATCCGCAGCGATAACAAAGAAATAGATACCAAACACATGGTCCTCACATTTAATACCAGTACCTTGCCCGAAACGATCGAAATTGGATACTTGAAAGTCAACGTCAGACATTATATACCCAATCCCCGCCGATGTTTCAACTGTCAAAAGTTTGGCCACGGCTCACAAAGTTGCCGCGGCCGCAAAACCTGCGCGAAATGCGCTTCGAAAGACCAGCATTCTGAAGAATGTGACGCAGCACTGCGCTGCGCAAACTGCGAAGGAGACCATGCAGCGTACTCCAGGGCATGTCCGTCCTGGAAAAAAGAAAAGGAAATAATTACCATAAAGACAAAAGAAAACATTTCATTCAAAGAAGCAAGGAGGCGTTTTGCGCTTACGAACACCTTCTCTTTCACAGCAAAACCCAACTTCGCTGATGTGGTGCGCGGGGGCGTAGCACAACACAGCTCTACGGCACCTGCCGAGGCTGCTTTCACAGAGCCAGTGGCAGGGCCATCCACGCCCCAGGCAGGGACAGCGAAGGCTGCTCTGCCACCCTCAAAGCAGGGAGCGCCGGTCCATGGGTCGGCATCCCGCAGGACCTCCCCCCGTCGGGAGAGGCCTGAAACTAACACAACCGCGGGCCCTCCGCGGTTCTCCAGCACCTCGGTTGAGGTGATGGATACAGCACCCACTCCGCCTCCACTACAGAGGCGGAACAGCTCTCTTGAGCGGAAAAAAGACAGGCCCCTCATAACGGGCCCACCACATAAGTAAATCTCCTTTTTGTTTCACTCAAAAACATAAGCATGGCTTTTTTAATTCAATGGAATTGCAGAGGACTTATGCGGAATTATAGTGACGTAACACATATTTTAGGGTCAATGTTACCCATAGTTTTATGTCTTCAGGAGACCAATCTTGGTCCACAACATGTACATATCCTGAAACATTATCAAACTTTTAGACGTGATCGCGAGCAGGCAAATCGACTTTCAGGAGGCGTCGCAATTGTCGTCCAAAGCGGCGTCCCTGCTCGAGAAATCAAGCTCAATACAAAACTTGAGGCGGTTGCAGTCAGCATCGTCAGTTATAAAACACTAACAATCTGTTCCGTATACATTCCTCCACATTTTACACTAACAGTCCATGATCTAGAAGAATTGATAGATGAACTTCCAGAGCCATATCTGGTAGTTGGGGATTTTAACGCTCACTCCCCTTTTTGGGGAAGCGAGCGCTGCGACTCTAGGGGACAAACAATAGAAGATTTTATCCTCTCAAATAACATCTGTCTTTTAAATACAGGAAAAGCAACTTATTGTTGCCCAAGCTCGGCAAAAATGAGCTTTCTCGATTTAGCTTTCGCATCACCATCGCTTTTTACCGATTTTAAATGGGATGTTTTAAATGACCCTCTGGGAAGTGATCACCTTCCTATTATCATCAGCCTCTCATCGTCTACTGCAGTCATCCCCACAAGACCACGGCGCTGGAAACTTCACCTCGCCGACTGGTCACTTTTTACAGCAAGTGCCACACTAGAAAAAGAATTTTGTGAAGATCTCAGCATAGACGAAATTAATGGAAAATTTACTACATGCATAATATCGGCCGCTACACTAGCCATACCACAAACAACAGGACTCGTACACAAAAAACATAAAGTATGGCGGACACCAGAATGCACATTGGCAAAAAAACAACAAAATAAAGCTTGGGGCTCTCTGCGTCGGCATCCCACAGCGGAGAACTTGATAGCCTTTAAGAGGGCCAAGGCCAGAGCGCGATTCGTTCGGAGAAACGCCGAGAAATCCTCGTGGCAGAAATATGTGTCCTCTATAAACAGCTCAATAACCTCAAAAAAAATGTGGGAAAAAGTTCGAAGATTCAGTAGTGACCATACCCCTTTCACACTTCCTCTATGAACTACACCCGGGACACAAACATCATTAGAAGAACAGGCCAACATACTAGGTGAGCATTTTGCTGAAGTTTCCAGTTCGTCCAATTACACAAACACGTTCCAGAAGCACAAAGCAATAGCAGAAAAACAAAAACTTCCATTTGCAGCAGGTATGAACGAGGACTACAATCAACCCATCACACTCCAGGAATTGATTAAGGCATTATCTTCTGGTAAAAAGACAGCAACAGGCCCAGATAATGTGCATTACGCTATGCTTGCCCATCTCTCTGAGGCTGCCGTGCAGGCATTGTTGAACTTCTTTAACAAAATATGGATGACTGGCAGAATACCTGAGGAGTGGAAGAAAGCAATAATAGTACCTTTTCTGAAACCCGGAAAACAACCAACAAGTCCTAACAATTACAGACCAATAGCCCTCACTAGCTGCATCGCTAAATCTTTCGAAAGCATAGTAAACATTAGACTGACCTTCACACTTGAATCTCGTCGACTCTTAGATTTACATCAATGTGGATTTAAGAAAGCATGCTCGACCACTGATCACCTTGTCCGCCTAGAAAACACCATCCGAGAGGCGTTCATCCACAAACAGCACTGTATCGGTGTCTTCTTCGATTTGGAGAAGGCATATGATACCGCGTGGAAGTTCGGCATCCTCCATGACCTAGCAGATCTAGGGATCCGCGGCAGGATGCTGAACTGCTTGAACGACTTCCTGACTAACCGCACATTCAGAGTCCGTCTGGGAGCAACTCTATCAACGACATTCACCCAAGAGAATGGCGTACCCCAGGGATGCATTTTAAGTACGACACTCTTTATAGTAAAAATGAATTCTTTGGCCAAAGTAATACCTAAGTCCGTAATGTATTCAGTTTATGTAGATGACATACAGATAGCATACACTTCATCCAACATACTGTCCTGCGAGAGACAAATACAAATCACACTAAATAAACTGGCTGCTTGGGCAGAGAAAAATGGATTCAAGTTCTCCCCTGAGAAAACAATAGCTGTTTTATTCTCATTACGACGAGGCCTACAGGTCGATCCCAATCTGTGCTTGAATCAAACCACACTGCCAGTCAAACAGGAACATAAATTTCTAGGCGTCACTTTTGACAAGAAACTTACATTTCTGTCACACATTAACAACCTGAAAAAGAAAGCATCCCAAGCCCTCAATGTATTAAAGGTACTCTCGCGAAAACGGTGGGGGTCCGATAGAGCATGCCTATTGCAAATATATCGCTCTTTGGTGCGCTCCAAGCTGGACTACGGGTGTGTGGTATATGGTTCGGCAAGAGCATCCTACTTGAAACGACTGGACCCTGTTCATAATCTTGGTTTGCGCCTATCAACTGGAGCTTATAGAACATCCCCGGTAAAGAGTCTTTACGTTGAAGCTAATGAGCCCACACTAGAGGATAGAAGAGTCACACTAACATGCACGTACATCCTAAAAACCCGTTCTCTCCCTAAACATCTCTGCTATCCCATTGTTACCAAGTGCCCATCTAGGAGATTATTCAATAATAAACCACATTTTATCAGGCCACTAATAATGCGCTTTGAAGATAAATGTGAAGACTTAGCAGTGCTGGACGCCCTACCTAATATTGCGCAAAGACATGAATATCTACCACCATGGTACAGCCTTCCTTCAGTGTGTGACTTCACATTGACACACGTAAACAAAGAGAAAATACCACACGAGCACATACTGCAAGAGTTCTTTGCATTACAAGAAAAATATGACACTTACACCGAATTTTACACTGATGGCTCAAAAACAGAAAGTCATGTCGGAAGTGCAGTAATTCAAGGAACAAAAGAAAAAATGATACGATTGCCACAGTATGCATCGGTATTTAGTGCGGAATGTTATGCCATCTTTATAGCTGTAGAACAAATAGTAAAACAAAACATAAAAAATAGCATCATTTACACCGATTCACTGAGTATGCTAAAAGCGCTGCATTCTACAAACGCTGCTGAACCCATAATAGGAAAAATCATACATAACATAGTTAAAATTACAAAGCAAAAACATAACATCATATTCTGCTGGGTCCCTAGCCATGTTGGAATTTTAGGTAATGAGAGAGCAGATGCTTGCGCAGCACAAGCTAGAATTGGCCATATAAAACAAGTTAACATACCACAGAGGGATTTTTCTAAATTACTGCACAGTAAACTCAGGAATAAGTGGCAGATTGCATGGGACGAACAAACAAACAACAAACTACATTCTATAAAGCCTGTTTTGGGAGAATGGAGATCATGTACACATCAGGAGCGTTTCATAGAAGTTATTTTGTGTCGACTACGCATTGGACACACACACCTTACTCACAACTTCTTACTGACAAAAAAAGGCAAACCTCTCTGCGAAATGTGTGGCGATGAACTCACGGTAAACCACATTTTAATTGTATGCAAACAACTTGAACAACTGAGGAAAAAATATTTCACAACATTGTACAATGAATACATCCCACTACACCCCATGTTACTTTTAGGAGATCAAGCACTGGTGGATTTTTCCAGCATTTTTAAATTTCTCAGAGAAGCCAATGTTTTATACAAACTTTAGATATAAAAAGCGTAACCTTTAACAAAAGCTCTAACCGTGTGTTTGGCGCATCATAGCCTCAGTTGCCTTTGCGCCATTAAAATCAATATAACTAACTAACCAATTTGCCACGATACCCCACTAGATATGCAGAACGGTGGTTAGTTCCTACTCCTCGTCTGAACACCGGGAAACAGCGCCTATCTTACACGTTACCCTCTCTTTTGAACACCTACAAATTAGATGGGTTTGATTTATTTTCATGTCCTTACAGAAATCTCCGTCTTATGTATAGTTCATGATTTCGGATACTTTCATTTTCTGTGATTTCATGTTATTCTGTTGTTTGTACTGTGACTGCAATTTTTTTTTGATCAAGACGCGATTACTGTAGCGAATGTTAATTTACTGTGCCAAATTGTGTACAGATTTGATGTATTGTAGTGCTTCTTCTGCCAAAAAAAGGAAAAAAAAACAGGGGCTGTGGGCTGGTCAAGCTGCCTGCGAGCAGCTTTTTTCCCGCCGTCCTCCCATCCAAATGTACGATGGCAAATAAAGATTATTATTACTTCCCTAGACAGAGTCAAGGTGTCGTTATATCCTCACCATGCCTGCCACGAAGTTTCCAGAGGCTGTTGCGCTGCGCGAGGTGACATCGCAGAGTGTTGTGAATTCACTGTTATCAGTCTTTGCCCGAGTAGGATTTCCTTCCGAGATCCAAAGTGATCAGGGTAGTGTATTCACTAGTGTCATCACTACCTCATTTCTAGAGTGGTGCGGCATTTAAAAAAATGCACAGCTCAATCCATCATCCGCAGAGCAACAGCGTAGAAAGGTGGCATTCCGTTCTAAAGCGCGTGCTTAGGGGATTGTGCTATGAAAACAAGCGAGTCTGGAACGTATGCCTACCTGCGCCACTTTTCGCTTTGCGGTAAGTGCCGCATGGATCCACTGGATTTAGCCCCGCCGAGTTGGCGTACGGAAGGTCACTGCGCTCACCTCTACGAATGGGATGCGAAGCCTGGGAAGGGCGCGGAGAGGACCCAACAGTAGTGGAGTTTGTGTTGAGTCTACTAGACCGTCTACATAAAAGAGCTCGTGGAGGCCAGCATGAAGTCAGCCCAGGCTCGTTCTAAGGTCTACTATGATTGGACAGCCCGCCAGTGGACGTTTTGTTTTGGTGACAAGGAAATGTTGCTGAGAGCTTCAAGACTGAATAGGCTCGAAGTACAGTGGGAAGGGCCTGCTGAAGTAATTGCCAAGCTCTCTAACACCATCTACGTGGTTAAAACCTGGAGAAAGCGTAAAGAAGTGCGCATTTACCATTGCAACCTAATGAAGGCTTACATGCAGAGAGACGCCGCGATAAATCTAACGCTGAACTTTCTTGAGGAAATGGAAGACAACCTAATATGTCTAAGCGAAGAGGAAAGCAGCACGCAGGAACTCCTCACGAGGACTGAGCAAAGAGGAGAACTATAAAAATCTCAGTTGTCTGATCTCTGCAAACTGATAGCAGAGTTTGATGACTGCTTCGTAGACAGGCCAGGCAGAACTGATATGTTTGAACATAATATTAAGCTTACTTTCGAGGAGCCAGCGTGGTCAAGGTGCTATCGACTCTCTCCAAGGCAGAGAGATAGCCTTGATAGGGAGGTAAAACGCATGCTGGATTTAGGAGCAATAAAGCACTCCACAAGCGAACAAGCTTCGCCTATGATCTTGGTGGAAGCTCCGGTTAAAGAGCCAAGGCCTGCAGTAGATTACCGGAAGTTAAATGCTGTCACCAAGGACCAAGTATATCCTATCCCCAGTATCGAGGAGGGAATGGAACAGGTCAGTCTAGCAGCCTATGTAACTACACTAGACCTTACTCGAGGGTACTGAGATGTACCGCTCACTGAGCATGCCAGTAGATATGCAGCTTTCGTTACTCCAACGGGAAGCTATCAACAAACAATGATGAGCTTCGGGCTCAGAAATGCTCCATTTTGTTTTCCGGCCTAATGGACAGGGTTCTAAACGGCTGTGAAGCATTTGTGGTGCCCTTCTTCCCCCTGTCTACAGAGACGGATGTTCAGGCATTCTTAGGGTTGACGGGATATTACAATCACTATATCCGTGATTATTTTGCTTTGGCAAGTCCCCTGACCGATGCTCTCCGCAGGACAGAGCCGACAAATGTAGTGTGAGACAAAAAAAAGGAAGCGTTCTTCTTAAACCTCAACGCAGTACTGATTAGCCGCCCGGTTTTTCGAGCTCCTGATTACGAACGAGAATTCATGATCAAGTGTGATGCGAGTGATCGAGGACTAGGTGCCGTTCTCTACCAGAGGGATGACGACGGCAACAAACATTCCGTTCTCTACTTGGGCCGAAAACTGAGCTCTCGAGATGTGGTGCACTGCGTGTCGGAAAAAGAGTGCACTCGCATTGCTTTGTTATTCAGAAACTACAATGCTATCTCGGAGGCGCCAAATTCACTGTAGAAATGAACCATTGTTACCTTTCCTGGCTGAAAACCGCGACATAAAAGAACAACTGCCTTCTCAGGTGGAGCTTAATTCTGCAGCAGTATCATTTCGACATATAATACAAGGGCAAATTGAATGGAAACGCGGACGCACTTAGCCATTCTTTCTATACGTTCCGGGGTGCTCTTCAGGTGTCTAAATGTGCTAC
The DNA here is from genome assembly GCF_052857255.1 of Amblyomma americanum. Taxonomy (NCBI): domain Eukaryota; kingdom Metazoa; phylum Arthropoda; class Arachnida; order Ixodida; family Ixodidae; genus Amblyomma; species Amblyomma americanum. Next base: position 364,058,517 of record NC_135497.1, read on the forward strand.
TTAAGTTTTTATTTCGTGCGTTTATGCGTGTGAATGTGTGTAGTAGCATGTTTGGTTTTCTCAGCATACGTGGGTCCTGAGAATGTTTAGTGTGGGTTTTTTTTCAACTGCTATAGTAACCACATTGTAGTAATCCTTCTTTGAACTGGCTTTCTTGAAGGGGAGCTTAGTGCTGGGTTGAGCATGTGGTTGAAGTTTCAGCGAAGCCTCGAAGAATCTGTTAACCTCAAAGAAGACATTGTTACGAGCGACGGAGAAATGTTGGTTCTTCTGCAAGCAATTAAGTTGTCCCTTCGGGGAGCAGTGGTGACTGCTACCCGCAGGTCCTCGTCTCGCTGGGGAGGAAGCTGTTACAACCCGGTTGCGGACACGTCATTTGACCTCTCGTTGACCCCATGAAAAGAGGATGTCTCTGGGAACCTACCTGCAAAATCTTTACCACGCTTTTAAGGAGAGGGGAGATGGCATTGCTTTTGTATGGTTCGCCCCGAGACTACACCGACGGTGGACAACACGATGTAGGGAAGAGGGGACTGTGCCTTGCAGTTACTAGCTGTGACTGGCAGAAGCCGACCAAGGGAAGAGGACTTGCCGCAGGAGTGACTGCGGCACCTACACGAATCACATGTTTTCGATAGAGACATGCCGCTCTACTGTGCGAGGTAGCAGTGGACCCCTGAATCCTCCTCGCCGATTCCGACGGGTGCCTCCGCGTGCTATGTGCTGTGTCATTATTCCAATCGGTACCATGTGTTTAATTGGCCGCCGACTGATGGAGGGGCGGAACATTGGGATATTTAACAGGCGACCTGAGTGAGAACGATTGCTCTGGGCCCTGATAACCAGGCTGATTGAGTCGCTCAGCGCTGTTAACTTTTAATATTTGAGTGTTTTCTCTTTCCTAAATTATCCCAATAAATTTATTCAAATTGCCAGTAAACCCGCTGTGTTTTCATTTTCCCAAAATTCAAGTTCCATATTTCCTCAGCCCGAAGGCTCGGACACGCTACCGGAAGGAGCCCGGGTTTGATTGAGCCCCTGCCCCACGACAGCATGTATATATGCAAAAGTATTCCTTCCCACTTTGTAACGTAAGAGCACATCTACTGATGCACATATATTTCGTCTAGAAAGCACTGTAAATTTATTTCAACGTATTGTAGGCTATAGCCCCATACAACTCAAGAAAAAGGCCACAAATCCTCTCAAAGGGGTCCCCTCCCCCCGCTAGTGGCATCAACTGATTCTCATGAACTTGAAGATGATCCCCTTGAAAATTCTAGCATGGTATTGTAGGGTACCTACTGATCCGGAGTTCCCGGGTTCGAACCCGAACGCGGCGGCTGCGTTTTTATGGAGGAAAAACGCTAAGGCGCCCGTGTGCTGTGCGATGTCAGTGCACGTTAAAGATTCCCAGGTGGTCGAAATTATCCCGGAGCCCTCCACTACGGCACCTTCTTCTTCCCTTCTTCTTTCAGTCCCTCCCTTGTCCCTTCCCTTACGGCACGGTTCAGGTGTCCAACGATATATGAGACAGATACTGCGCCATTTCCTTTCCCCCCAAACCAATTATTATTATTATTATTGTATGGTACGGCAGATGGAACAGGATTCACAACTGCTGGCTTTTTGACTTCGTGGAAACCATGGCCCTGTAGTATGTCCACCCAAGCAGGTGCGGCTGCCTTTCCCTGTCAGCCCCTTTATCTGTTTATCTAGGTAAAAATTCAGTGGAGTACAGTCAAAAGAAAACAGGCAAGGGAATTCAGAGAAAAGATGAACAATAGACACATGTAAAGCAGAAATAACTGCTTACAAAAACAAACTTGAGGGACCAGTTTGACATCCGTTTGCCACGATCTTTTTCTTCTTTTTTGTGTGTCACTTCATGAGGTGAAGAATTCTTTTTATTTTGAAGGTGCTATTTTCTAGTATTATGGCATTCTGCTTTTCAAATATTGCATGGGAGAATGACCTATATTTGGCAAGGAGAACTCAAGTAATCTTTTAGTGCTTTTGAAGTGTCTAAACAATTTTTCAAGCCCCTGATTACAGCTTTCACTGCCTCAAATTTGAAAACTAGTACATGGCACCAATGCTATCGTTTGTAGAAAGTGCTAGTTTTACTTTTTTTTAGATTTTTTTTACAGAAGACATGTCGCTGATGTTTTCAAGAGTGCAAATGCATTTACGGGTGCGTACTGCGAGTTCGACAGGAGCTACGAACCAGGAGCCTGCAACTTTTGTTCCATATTCGAACTCCAATTTCTGGATGTTTATGTGACTGAGTAAAAGTGCATTGTCTGATGGTTTGTAAGTATGCACCAAGTTGCATTTTCTGGTTCACATCAATAAATGTTTGCCGGAGCATGCAGTGTAATGTGCCTGACCTTTTTTGAATGCTCTTCGCATGTTCTGGGCATTCATAATGCAAAGGAAAAGCCAAACTATTGCCTCTACTAGAGCACATATTACATGTGTGGGTGGCTACAATATCAACTGATACAATGCGATATATCGAACAGCTTCGCATTGCTACACTAAATATAATGGAAAGCCTAAAATGAATGACACGGCATAAAAGTGAAAAATTGAAAAGGATGGTAAAGGTGTAGTGTGAATGCTACACCCATTATAAAAGGGTGTAAGTTACGTAAACCACCTTCCACTGCTTCGGGTAAAGAAGGGTTGAGTTGTGAGAAAAGTGCCCTGTATAAGGAGGCTTTGCTACCTAAAGTTCCCCTTTTCGAAGGGTGTAAGGGTGTTAGTTATATACACTGTAATGCACCCTTAAGGGTGTAACTTGGTTTGCAGTGATATGAGCTTCGAAACCGTCCTCAACTGCCAAAGTGATATACTTTTTCCCGCTCGGTGAGCTCGGCAATCTTCGGGTGTCTGGCGTTGCCTCCCTACTGCGCAGGAGGGACAGTTGATAAGCTATGCCTCCTCTTCATGTGCCAGGGTGACATAGCGCGCACTATTGTTTAATTGCACCGAAATAGTTTCAGAGCATGAGGTTTTGTTTCATGAGCTGTGGCGTTGAGCGAGACCAGAAATACGCGGAATGGAACCACGTTTCCGCTAGGACATCGGGCACTGAATAGCCAGTTCACGCGACCCTTTCTTCGTTTAATCGCGACCCCACTATCTTGGAAGCGTGGTAACACTGAGCTTCGTTATTTGTGTGCGCTGGTTGAAGCAGGCGGTTGGAGGCGGGTGTTTGCTGAAGCAAGCTGCAGTTTTACCATTCATCTGTCCATGACGCCTTCACAAAATTTTTCGATCCAGCTTATGTAGCACCAGACATATCGGCGATTACAAACGGCCCGCCGCCTTTTCCTCCTCAACTCCTACGCAGCATCCAGCCAGAAAAGCATAAAGATTACAGACCGGGTCCGTGCTTCATCCATGATTACGTTACCCGGCTCGGTTGTTTGCCTTTTTTTACCGCTCACTTCCCCGCCACGGCAAGTCAAGTGGAGAGGAGTGTGGAAGAAAGCCACGCGCCACTGTTCAGTCGACCGCGCCCTCACCCCGTCTTCTTCGCCTGCTTTGTTACATTTGTGGCGAGTGAATAGATTCATCTAGAATAGGGTGACCCTATCGGTCAGGGGCATAGGGGAATAGCGGGGCGCCAGTGGCCAGGCGCAGGACAATAACATCCCTCCCCCCGGTTGCTGTAAATGGCCTGCGCACTGGTGCACCCGAATTCCCATTTGGCCTCCACAGATAGGGTTGCCCTATTCTACAAGTCCCTAATGACAGCCCTTCGCCAGTGATGTCAAGCGAGCTGCATGACGGCGCAGTGCAGGATTCGCGCGAGAGACCAGCACCCGACGTCACGGCGATGTGCGGCACTGAATATTTTTTAGAACGATTTGTAAATAACTGGCTTGCTTTTGAGCCCTTGTACACTTTATGAACGCTCAAATGCTTTGAATGTACCTAACGCAGGCATAGCTGAGGCCATTGACTGCAATCCACCCATTGTTGAGGAGCGACTGATAAATAGCTGGTCGAGGGATTAAAATAGTGACTACCCGTTCCTGCGTAAAAACATGAAAGATCAGCTCATCTTGTACATTTAAATCACATCGTCGCATCGGCGCACATGTGCAACATTTCAAATGTCAGAGTTAACACTGTGGCGCTGTTCATCTGATTCTTTTGGTGTCAGCGCGTCATAGTGACTTTTCTTTAGCAGCAAAGACGGTTAGTAGTGTCACTACCGGCGTCACATCTAGCCAGTACTCCAGTTTGAATGAAATGGATCTGCTTTGGATTTCTGAACACCAATTTATCGTCCTGCTTTCGAAGAACCTGAAACACTAAGACAAAAGAAGAGGGAATACAGAATACGAGCGCTTAGGAACACGCAACAGAGCCCATTGTAAAACAATTGCACTGTAGTAGGGTGGAAAGCTGAGTGCACTGAATGGTACGTCGCCCTGCTCTCGTGCACCCGTGTCTCGCGCTGCTTCGAAGAATCTCATCCAACTCACCTAGCTTTCGACTTTGCGAGAATACATCCCGCAGTGGCCATTTTTTATTTTGTGGTTCTTCAGAATATGCAATAAAAACGTCTGCATGTGATAGTTCCCGCTGCTGAGCACAACATACGGGATGCACTCAGCAGTGAATTGGTTCGCCATTAAAGATTCATTCTGTTCTCTGTGCGACTACCCGGGCGATATGCGAGTATGGAACTTCTGTCAAGGCCCCTCCTTCATGAGCCTCAGCCAAGGCCCATGGCGCACTTGCAGGATTTGAACCAGACCCAAGAGCGGCAACGCGATCAGCAGCTATCCACGCGCCACCATCGGCCACGAGACTCTGACAATCCACCTGGGGCCGCAACTATTTTCCGTGATGACAGCGACAGCAATCCTAGCGAATGCCAACAGGTGAGGCGGAATAAAATCTCAAATAAATCAAACTTATTCCAAGAGCACTTCGCGGTGATCGCGAGGCGAGCGCCCCACTATTGGCTTTGGGTGCATTGCTGGCATCTTTTGGAGGCAGATGCATGCCGGAACTGGCCGAATTGTTTACTAAGCGTGAAAAAAAGAGGTGCCTCCAAGCTTGTGACACGTTGGCTAAGGGAGCTTAATACTCTTGATGAAGTCAGAGAAAGCCTAGTTCCCAGGCGATAGGGCCACCACGGCGACATGAGAATAAACTTTTTTCTGACTTATCGAAGAAACTCAGGCACAAGCGTAGTGGGACAGAGGGACATCCCACCGGAGAACTTACGAACACGTCACTACTTCTACTCTCTTCACGTGTGTGGACTGACAACGCACATCACATGGGTGCCTTTCGAGGCGAAACGAAAAAGGCGCCCTTTCTGTGCACTTTCCCTCTTTCTTTCGCTCACGCCTTCCTCCCTTCCCCGGCGTTTTGTTTGAGGTGTGCACTTTAAAGTGAGACAGTTCCTGCGCCGATTCATTTTGAAAAAAACAAACAATTATTTTCAAGCGCGTTTTCAAGTACTGGAGTTCGGCCGCCCTCAGAGACATGGCTTTGTACTGACACATTCAGACTGGAAAGAAAACTGCCTTGCACAGCGAGTGCATATAGTAATGCGCCACGCCCTATTGTTCAGCTCGCCATTTCGGCGCCGTCGAAGTCTCGTCAGCTGCTTGCTACAGACTATCCATCTTGGCTCTTCTCTAGAGATTCGTTTCTGAGAATATTGATAAGAATATAATTTGTGAGCTACCACATTCTTTCTATTCCTTTTTCCTCACCTGGCCTATCGTAATGAAGCCTCATACGACTCCTGAAGGTAGTGATATACTTGCCCGTGCAAGGAAACAAATCCCCACATCTCAATTTTATGGTCAAAATATATATCTGAATTGGTATGGAGTAACTTTAATGAGCAGTTCATGAGGTGGGTTGAGAACATATTTTTCCGTCCATGAAACATCCTGCCGTTCTTTTTGCTGCCCTATGTGATTATTACGCAAGCAGGTAACGGCTTTAAGTCAGATTTTAATGCTGATATCTCCTGGCAGATTCATGAACATTGTTTTTGTTCAAGCGAACATTCTATAAACTTTCCTTAAAACAAAAAAGGCGGTAGGTTTCATGCCTGATCAAGTTACACTCGAACGACCCATTCCGCACCAGGCGTCGGCGCTCCAGCCTGCACATGCCTCGTCAGATGCTGAGTCATCCTTTCTTCGTTTCTAAGAGGCCACTGATCTCTGCCGCTCGTTCTAAATTTAACTAGCAGTGCTAATCACGGCGGTTAAGAGTCTTCAACCAGCGTGAGCCGGCAGACTTCCAACGCTTGAGCGGTCCTCGAAGAAATATTGTTTGATTTCTTAGTATTAACCCTCTTCGTAAACCCCTAACAGATAATGCCGAAGACACCCACTTTCAAAACAATGTTTTATGCTAATTACACTGGAGTGAGATTTACTTTTCTGCAGTGCACTACTCCCATCCAGTTGCCTTTGAACCTGATGCCCTAGCTGTCATACTGTTTTGCGAAGTAATCGCCACGCGTCGCCTTCAATTCCTTAACGGTGCACCTTGCTTCACAAGGGCCTATCACTTCGAATCTACAATTAGCCTGCTTGAAAGCGTCCGTGCCAGTGAGGTTTTGGTGTCACACTAGGCAGTAAAGTATTGTTTTTCATTATTTTGATTTAATGGTTGGTAGTTTGAACGTAGATGAAAAATTATTTAATAAATATGTATATGCCGTTAGCCATGCAGTTGAAGACGAACGTATAATCCTGCATACACCTTGTCAGACGTGGATTCTTGAAACAATTTCCTGCTCATTTTAGCTATTCGAATTTAGTAATACGTGATTTCAGTAAAGATGCTCTGGTATATTTCCAAGAAAAGATTGACTGTACTAAGTCCCATTTCTGCCCATTTTGTGCTGCACAGTTCTGGCTATAATTCTGCCGTGCTGAATTATACCTTAAATGTACACAGGTCAATGTATTTCTTGTAACTCACACCTGACTCAAATGCCAGTAAACAACCCTCACAAACCTGGGATAAATTATATATGTATTGCACTAAAAGGTATCTTAAAACTGTCCTTAACCTTAACCAAGGCATTTTTGTTGTAAACTGTCTTTGCAACCTACCAATTTAGTTCATGACAGCTCATCACTAACTTTTTTTTGCCATTGTGTGAACACCGAAGGTGCATTGTCAGGTAGCATGTTTAAATGGACACTGAAGACAAATTTCAGTTGATATGTATCAACAGATTTCTGCGTTCCAATGACTAAGTGATTACTTTCATTGAAAAACTTTTTAAGCTGGTAAAGGTAAAGAATTTTACACAGGTATCACCACCACCAGCCCTTTTCTCAAGGAAATTGTGGTGGTGACAAGGCTGGTTTCCCACCATTCACTTTCTAGCAGGTATGACAGAGTATTTCTCAGCCTAGATATTAATCTGAATGAAGCAGTGAGAAAAAAAAACTCATTTTAAATCCAGTTTCCCCAACAATAAATATATATTTTGCTGCTGAAGAAGTAACAGAATGGCTAGAAAGGGCCGTACAACATATTTTTACTGAGAACAGAAATTCCATGGACATGTCCTTTGTGTCCCTTTGAAAAGCAGTACGTATTTTCTTTAGTGTGTTCTGTAAACTAGAGTTGAATACAACTGAAAAATGAAGTGGCAAAATTCTTCTCTATAATTCATCTCACAAGTTGCTGGCATGGAAGATACGACAACCTGAGCCAATCAGGATGGCGCACACTATATTGCCACACTACTGACTCCTATAGTGGCGCCGTATCGTGGCTAAACTGTATTACCTGGCAGTTGGCAAGTCTTGAGCCATCTCGGGGCTAGATGACTCCTCGTCTTGTTCTCTCGAGCTGCCTGCTGCCTTGCGCGTTTCAACAGCGTCTTGCGCGTACAAGTAAACGAGCCCTGCGTACGTAAACCATTTCTAGGTGACATATTTGGTGGAGCCGCTGGGTAAGGTAACTGTCCATGTACGCTGACCTCGAGGACACTCGACGTCAGTTCTCAACGCGTGGCTACAACACCAGTCCACTAGGCGAGCCGCCGCCTGCGAGGCCTACAACCAGAATTCGGCCAACTCGCAAGATCAGCAAGGTCCATGACGTCCACTACAGCTAGCTAGACAAGTCAGCTTTCCGGGAATGCCCCGCCGTTCGTCCTTCACACACCTCGGTCGCCCCCATCATTCCACGGTGAAAGGTTTGAGGACGTCGAAGACTGGCTGGCCAGCTTTGACCGTGTGGCGGGCTTCAACGACTGGGACGGCGAGCGCAAATTGCGGAACGTGTATTTCGCACTACAGGACTCGGCCAAGACATGGTATGAGAACCACGAAGCTTCCTTCACTAACTGGGAGATCTTTCGCCGAGAGCTCTTAGCCACGTTCAACACCAGCGAACGGAAGAAGGCTGAAATCGCCTTGCAATCGAGGTCACAGCAGCCGAACGAGAGCGTCGCCATGTTCATCGAGGACATGACGCGACTCTTCAATCGCGCCGACCCTGCTATGCCCGAGGACAAGAAGGTACGCCACCTAATGCGCGGCGTCCAAGAACAATTGTTTGCCGGACTGGTACGTGACCCACCAAGAACGGTGGCCGACTTTGCCAAGGCGGCAACAAGCATGGAGCGTTCTTTGAATGAACGGGGCACGCAGTACGGCCGTCAGGCTAGTGTAGCAGCCGCTCACCACTGTATGCCCACGTCGCTACCCACTGAGGAGCTTCGAGAACTTGTGAGGAGCCTGGTGCACGAAGAACTCGAGAAACTTCGCTTCGAAGCTCCACAGGCCAGCGTCGATGGCATACCGGACGTGGACCGAGATGAAGTCCGGCGAGCTGTTCAATCGCCACCAGCTCCGCAGCCAGCGCCTTATGTGATGACATACAGTCAAGCACTACAAAATCGTCCTTAGCCAGTGAGACATGCCTTTTCCCCCGTCACTCCTTTGCCTTCACTGCGGTACCCAAATGCAGCTGTACCCGTCGTACCGCAGGAGCCCCTGTCCACCATGAGCAAAGCGGGCGTTTGCCGTACGCCACTCTGCTACCACTGCGGGGAGCCCGGCCACATCCTTCGCCACTGCCCCTACCGTAGAATGGGCTTAAGGGGGTTTTCACCTGACGCACCTCGACCACGCTACGGAGAACGGCAACGGGACATCGAGGAGTATCTGTCCGATAACGTCCAGCCAACGACCTCGCGGCGACGCCAGTCCCGGTCGCCATCCCCAAGGCGGTTTTCTTCGCCAAGCCGCCCGTCTTTTTATAGCCAGTTCAGAGGCGTGTCTCCACATCGGGAAAACTGGAGACAGCGTCCCCCGGTGGTAGGGCCGCCGCTATTGGATCAAGTCAAGAGCCTCCACCCGACGATTTGCGGCTACGATCCGACCGAAGGCGACCTCACCCGACGACCTCAACGACAACGACGCGCTGTGACCGACTGGTGTCTGCCGAAATCCAAGTAATCGCTGATAATCGCGATGTGACCGCACTTGTGGTTAGCCATGGCCCTCGGAAAGGTTCTGACCCCTTGGTCTGGACCACAGATCAGCACCGCCAGCGGCCATGTGGTTACGCTAATTGGCGTCTGCACGTCACGAATCGAGATCCGCGGTGCTACTTTGCCTGGCTGCTTTGCTGTGCTGCCCGAGTGCTCTAAAGACCTGACAATTGGTTTGGATTTCCTTCAGGAGTACGGTGCTGTCATCAACCTTCAGGAGCTGGTCGCGTCATTTTCCACTCAACCCCCGTTGACGGCAATCCCGAGCCACGCGGCACTAAGTTACGCGTCTTTGACGACCACGTAAAAATCCTGCCAAGAGCTAGCATGTTTGTTACCGCAGATTGCGACAACATCACTGGAACTCGTAGCATCGCTGAAACCAACATGTCGCTGCTCTTTGGTCGGCAAGTCTGTGTTGCTCGCGGAATTGTTGAGCTGAACAATGGCAGAACCGAGCTCTTGGTAACCAATTTTGGCTGTGAACCTCAGTGTTTGCCTGGCAGAACAGTTATTGCGTATTTCGAAGAACTCGGCGAATTCGCGGGACAGCAGGCTTTGTCCGAAGCCTCGGCATCAGTGGAGGCACCGAGCACTCCAATAAAAACTGACGTGAACCCGAACCTCCCGTCTAATCAGAAACACTGCCTCGAAAGCGTTATGCAGTCTTTCTGTGACTGCTTCGCCTCGACCTCTAAGGTTAGGGAGACACCGCTCACAAAGCACCGAATTATAGTCGACGCCAACCAGCAGCCGTTGTGTCAGCCGCCTTACCGGATCTCTTCAAAGGAGCGTGATGCCATTCGCCGCCAAGTTCAAGAAATGCTCCAGGACGACGTGATACAGCCGTCGACGAGCCCGCTGGCGTCGCCTGTTGTTCTAGTAGCAATAAAGATGGAACCCTACGGTTCTGCGTTGATTACTGACGTTTAAACAAAGTCACAAAAAAGGATGTTTATCCTCTGCCGCGCATTGATGACTCCCTGGATCGGCTGCGCCACGCCAAGTACTTCTCATCGCTAGATTTGCGCAGCGGCTATTGGCCAATCGAGGTGGACGAACGCGACCAGGAATAAACCGCCTTTATTACACCGGACGGTCTGTACGAATTCCGGGTGCTCCCTTTCGGCCTGTCCTCGGCTCCTGCAACCTTCCAGCTGATGATAGATACCGTTCTTGCCGATCTGAAATGGCAGTCCTGTCTCGCGTACTTGGATGACGTTGTCTTCTCTAATACGTTCAAAGAGCACCTGAGACGCCTGCGCGCTGTGTTCGAAGCAATTCGGTCGGCCGGTCTTTCCCTGAAGCCCGAAAAGTGTCACTTCGCTTTCGAAGAGTTGATGTTTCTGGGCCACATCGTGAGTGCTAAAGGGGCTAGCTCCGACCCCGATAAGACAGCCGCCGTGGCTGTCCCACCGACAAGCGAAGCGTGCGCCGCTTTCTGGGTCTCTGCGCCTATTATCGGCGTTTTGTGCAGAACTTCTAGATCGCTGAGCCCCTCACCCGCCTCGCGAAAGATTCCGAACCGTTCTTCTGGAGCCTGGAGCAACAGAATGCCTTTGAAGACCTCCGAACTTGTCTACAAAGTACGCCCATCCTTGGACACTTAGACGAGTCAGCCGCCACTGAACTGCACACAGACGCCATCAACATCGGCCTCGGTGTGGTCCTTGTGCAGTGGCAGGATGGTCTCGAACGCGTAATCGCATACGCGAGCCGCACCTTGTCATGATCGGAGGCAAACTATTCCACCACCGAAAACGAATGCCTGGCGATTGTGTGGGCAGTGACCAAATTTCGCCCGTACTTATATGGCCGCGCTTTCAGGGTCGCCAGTGACCACCACTCGCAGTGTTGGCTGGCGAACCTCAAATATCCCTCGGGATGGCTTGTACGCTGGTGCCTTCGACTTCAGGAATTCGATGTCACCATCGTCTATAAGTCTGGTCGGAAGCACAGTAATGCCGACTGTTTGTCGCCTGCTCCTATCAAGGACCCCCGAGCTGACCCCGACGACGATTCAGTTTTTCTTGGCGCCATCTTCACATCCGTTCTGATTCAACACCGAAGAGACGAGAGTGAGGTGCGGCCCCTCATTGAGTATCTGGAACGAAGCACTCAGTCTCCCCCACGAATCTTCTCACGCGGACTGTCGTCGTTCTGTTTACGTGACGGCATCCTGTATAAGAAAAATTACAGCCTGACGGAAGCTGTTTATCTGCTCGTCGTGCCTACGGCTCTTCGCGACAAAGTCCTGCAGGCGGGCCATGATGACCCATCTTCTGGTCACCTGGGTTTTTGTCGAACTTTGGCACGAAAACGGCAAAACGTACTACTGACCCAGTGTTGCTGCAGTTGTGAAGCATTACTTAAGAACTTGCAGCGAGTGCATGCTTCGCAAGACGCCGCCGACTAAGCCAGCCGGCCTGCTGCAGCCTATTGATCCGCCTCAGGTCCCCTTCCATCAAGTCGGCATGGCTTACTCGGTCCATTTCCGGAGTCCTCACTGGGTAACCGCTACATTGTGGTCGCCACCGACTACCTCAGCCGATATTGTGAAACTAAACCTCTTCCCCGTGGTACCGCTGACGAAATTGCGAACTTTTTTGTCCAAAACATTGTGCTTCGTCACGGTGCACCCACCATCGTTTTAACTGGCAGGGGAACAGCGTTCACCTCGGCCCTCACGCAGGAGGTTATGCGCCTGAGCGGCACCAGTCACCGCAAGGCCACCGCTTATCACCCTCAAACCAACGGCCTCACCGAACGGCTCAACAAGACGATCGCCGGCATGATTTTCATGTATGTCGATGCGGACCACCGGAACTGGGACGCCATACTCCCTTACGTCACATTTGCCTATAATACTGCAGTCCAGGAAGCGACACACTTCACTCCATTTCGTTTGGTACATGGTCGCGAAGCCTCAACCATGCTGAATGCAGTGCTGCTTCCAGCTAGCACTACCTGCTCTGTTATGGGTGCTGCCCAATTCGTTCGTTACGCTGAGGCCACCCGCCAACTAGTTAGAGAGCGCATCCGGCACCAGCAAGTTCTCGACGCTCGGCGCTATAACCTCCGCCACCGAAATGTGCATTACCAGCCCGGCGTACAAGTCTGGGTGTGGAGCCCAATCCGCATGCGGAGCGCTCTGAGAAGCTTCTACGCCGATACTTTGCCCCCTATGAGGTGCTCCGCCAGCTCAATGAATTCACCTACGAAGCTCTTCCCCGGGGAAACTTCCGCTCTTCTAGACGGCCGACGTCCGAAGTTGTCCACGTCGCCCAGTTGAAGCCGTACCATGCACGCTAGCGCCTCGCGCGTGTCTACACCGTACGCCAGACACATGCGACTACCCTTGTCGTCCTGTCTCCCATTGCTGCCGCACCGAGTCGGTGTCTTTCAGAGAGGGGGAGTAATGCCACACTACTGACTCCTATAGTGGCGCCGTATCGCGGCTAAACTGTATTACCTGGCAGTTGGCAAGTCTTGAGCCATCTCGGGGCTTGATGCCACCTTGTCTTCTTCTCTCCAGCTGCATGCTGCCTTGCGCGTTCCAACACCGTCTGGCACGTACAAGTAAACGAGCCCTGCGTACGTCAACCATTTCTCGGTGACAATATAATTGGGTCGCTGTGTGCCTGCCCCACCCATTGCCTTGTAACAGGTAGCTCAATTTCTGTGAATGAAGGCGTAATACTGTTTAGGCTGTTTATTTCTTCAGCAGGTGACACTTGTCTTTTTATTTTTATTTTTGTTTTGTTTTCAGATGGGTGGACATGTTCGAAGAGTGAAGAGGGCATATATGGCCCACTTTTCTTTTTGTCATTACCTGTCCGTATTCAGTTCTGTAGTTGTCACGTCACAGTTATTTGGATGGACATTTATTCACTCCGGTGTGGTCTATGCCCAAGGAAGCGGAGTAAAACCCAGGCGAGGGCAACCACATCTCAATAGAGGTGAAGTCGAAAACATGCCTCTTTGCTGTGCGTTGTCAGCGCATATGCGGTTGAAATTAATCTGGAGCCCTCCACCATGGCGTCTGCAATAGCTCATCAGAGACATTGTCATTCTCATGTTTGCTAATCTCATTGTGGCAGTGCTCGATGTGCTGGCCTTGTATACGCAGACGTTTAATGGATCACATCGGCCCGTTAATGGGCTCACATCTCATCGTCATCATCAAAACTAGCATGAACACTGCTGGTTGTGTCCTCCTCCATGCTCATTACAAAGCCTGGTCCTTTGAGAGCCATCTGCTACTTCATTCTTAGGTTGTATTCGAGTATAGTAAATATGAAGAAATGTAAATAATATTGTATGTCACTTGATGCTATGTTGTTTATGTGGTCAGTGTACAAATCTCTTACACTTGTGCCATGATATATTATCTAGAGTTTTTGTGTATTATGTAGGGTTGTTTCATTAAAAAGATGGCATTGATGGATTCTGTTTGTACGAGGGTTGTTCAGTATATTTTTTCCTCCTGGTCTGTAACATATTTATTAACTCATGAAAGGGAAATACGTTACAATGAAAAGAAAGTGATGTTCCCACTTTTCATGATGGGTTCATTTTGCACATGTTACCACTGATATTGAAGTAGTCACAAGGAAAATGTTCGTATGCGTCAGTGCACGGTTAGAACAGTTTTTAAAAATCAAATTTTCGATGGCAGAAGGTGTTCTCCTTATCAATATCCACCGTCGACTGAGTCCTATTTATGGTAATGTGTATGTTATGTTTCCCCTCAGAAGGTGGGTACAAACTGTGCGTACATGCAAGATCCAGCTGTGTTGAGTGTGAAAGACGAGGAGCGCAGTGGATGCCCGCTGTCTGCATCGCACACCTGAGCTCGTGGCACAAGTGCATGAAATTATTTGTGATGAATGTAACGTTAAGCAGCGGGTTATTGCGGGCATTCTTGAAGTTTAGGATACTGAAGGACCGTGCACTTTTGCTTAAAGTTCGTCCTAAAAAATCCATCATTTGACGTGACAACGCTTGGCATGACAACAAGTTAGGCGGCAAAACCGCCGTGCTGAATAAGCCGCAGTTTCGGGATGTTATGCCACACCCACCCATAGTTCTGACCTAGTGTCTTGTAGCTGTTGACTATTTCTTAGCTGAAGAAACATTTGTAGACTTTTAGTGCCCAGTTGGGGCCATCAGCCTCATTCTTCTCTGAGGGCATTTAAACAATAGTGCATCGTTGACGCAAGGGCATCAGTGTCAGTGGGGGACTATATAAAAAAATGAATTACACCTCTGAAAAAAGACATCTGAAGCTTTATTTTTAAAATAATACCTTTCACTTTCAGTAATTAGCCCGTTATAGACAAGGAGGCAAATTATTCAACACACCTCTTCAGCTTAGGATATGTGTATCAGAAATTTTCCATCTGTATATTCACCTCCTTATTATTGGAGGCTACTTGAGTCATTTATCCTTCGGACCAATGTTTTGTGGCCTCATTATCTATTATGTTTTAGATGTAGTCTTTGGCTTAATTATACTTCATTTATTGATGGTTTTCTAAAACTTTTTTCGAATGTGTGTGCTTCAGCTGAGATGTAGCTTTGAAACAGCGCAGTATTCGAATGCCGTTTGCTTGTTCACACATGTGGTTGTGACGTTCCTGGTGTGTGCTACGAGGTTCCGAGTTCGACGGCGCGGCGTAGACGGAGACCCAGATGACAGCGGCATCATCAATTACCCAGCCATGCTCTTTGAGAGTGACGACCAGAACGAAGGGGTTTAAGCCCAACCGGACCCAACCGGACCCGCCGCCGCCGCCGCGGGGAAACGGGCTTTATCCTCCCCAATTGGCGTGGCGGTTCCAGGGGAGGCCTCCCGAGCACATCCCAGGACAAAGGACCACATTCCCGGCCGATAACCCGCGGGAACTGTCAGCGGGCCAGAGCGCGCCTTACCTTGAGGAGCGAGTGTCAGTTGATTGATGGAAAATGGAGGCTGGTGACCCGCGGGAACTGTCAGCGGGCCAGAGCGCGCTTTACCACAGCCGACGCTATGCGCTACCTCGAAGACAACCTTCTTTCCCTCGGACTCAACACGTGAGGGGGGCGAGACCATAAGTGCGGTGGTATGTTTGTGCGCCCAAGTGAAAGCCCTAGCCCCCCTCCTTCCCCTCCGGCGTGGGCGTCCTCACCCTAGGGAGTGTGGAGAAGAGGATATAAAAATCGACAAGCAG
The DNA here is from genome assembly GCF_052857255.1 of Amblyomma americanum. Taxonomy (NCBI): domain Eukaryota; kingdom Metazoa; phylum Arthropoda; class Arachnida; order Ixodida; family Ixodidae; genus Amblyomma; species Amblyomma americanum. The sequence goes on from NC_135497.1 coordinate 364,074,246, forward strand.
TACGGAAGAGGGACGCTCAGGACGACATAATTCGCCAAGAGGGCCTTCAGCGCCGAAGCCCGACGGCGTGCAGCTTCTGCCAGCAACCGCTCGAGCCCAACTCCGGAGCCACTCCATCGCCCCCATGAAGTCGTCGGCACGTAAGCTCGGACGCCCCAGCCTCTGAATCTTAATCATGTATAATTATTGAATATATCTGTTTGTTTAAACTGAGCCATACGGTGTCTCTTTGCCTCTCCGTCCCGTGTGGACCTGCGCATTATGGGGGTCATCACATGGTGCTAAGCTGATACAACGTGGAAGTGTACTATACTTGGGATTTAACATCCCATCACGTTAGAGGGACCTATTTTGACCACCTGTATTCTTTAATTATCAGCTCAAGTGAACCGCTTGAAAGACAAGATGAAATGTAATCCATTAAATTTAATATGAGCCATATAAAAGGCACGCATATGAGCTGACTGAGAGACGCAGTTCACCCAGATGAGTGATACGAGAGCTGCATATTGGCTCAAATGAGTGATACGAAAGACACATGTCGGCCCAATCGAGTGATACGAGAGCCATATTTCAGCTCAAACAGCTGATAGAGAGACTCCCATCAGCCCATACGAGGTTATACGAGGGACACATATTGCCATACGAGGGATACGAATGACACATGTCAGCCCATACGAGGGACACTTCAGCCCATACGAAGGATACTAAGGACGCATATCAGCCCATAAGGTACAAATATTGCCTTATTCGAGACACATATTGGACACATATCTCGTATGACCACATACTAGACATAAATTCATACGAGCCACCTATGCTTCCATATGAGATTTTTCGATGGGGTTGCAAGCAATCTCTATCTTCATTCATACGCCAACAGCAATACTTAAAATGTTTACTATTAGAATTGAGTTCAGCAGCTTAGTACACATAATTCACCATTTTCGTACGACCGCCATCATTGGTTGTGTTGAACCTGCATGTGATTCGAGGTAAATGGACCTTGTTATTTCTTCCCTGTAGCCATTACTTTGTAATATCCGTCGGTGACCCTGACCTCAACTGTAAGAAAACCGGTGAGCCTAACACCGTGTACAGTGGAAGAACACTACTGTGGTTTAGTCTGCAGCCGAAGTGTACTGGCATCACTGTGCTTGTGTGTCAAAACATTTGCTCGCGACGATGCGCCTCTTGTGTTGTCGAATATGGGTGCACCGACTGAATATGTCTGCGCAGTCAACGCGCCCTCTTTTCGCCCGCTGCCCGCTTTGCCTTCAGCGCCTTGAAATTGGATAACGTGAACTGCTGGACAGCGGGTTCACAGCTTAAGACTAAGGAAACCAGTGCAAGGAGGACACACGTGAGGGACTTGCCGGGAATAACCTAATGTTGATGATGGGTCGATGTGCTAAGTGGAACCCCGGAATTTTACTTTTGGGTGTTAATAATATCATGCCCCTTCCTATCTAACAACGGCAAGACATGCCGCTTACTAAAGTTCCGGAGATGGGCGTGCAGGCGTCAATTTTTTCGCACCGAAGGTGACTGTTATTAGAGAAAAACGCTCCGTGCAGGCTTCGCTTGAGGCCGGAAGAATTTTGCACATGTTTTTGTGCGGCACACGACAAAACTGGATATGCCCTGTAATTTCATTTTGCCGTATCGTCGAATCAGAACGGAACTGTTGTTTACCGTTACGAATCGATTTCTCCGGCCGGTGAAGTTTATCCGGAATTCGTTATATCGCCTCGCACGAAAATTTTATTCCGTAAAAACTAGATTTCGGATACATTTGGTTTTCTATGGGAACTTGAAAAGTGAATATTGATTCTTTTTTAATATCAATTCCATTGTCATATTCCATTTCGTAACAGTAAGATTCACTCCATGACTCCCCCCCCCCCCCGGCCAAAAAAAACATCGTTTTAGTTCTAAAGGTGCATATTAAAAGATTATTGACGCACTTCGGAACTTCAGGGGCGCGTGCTGTCTCGAGGGCACCTGAGCACGTGAACGGGCCTCAACTTTGTTTCACTCCTTTGAGAGGTGACCACGCAGAGAGAGAGAATAAACTGCCTTTCCTTTCATTCCTGGATCCCCCTCCTACCGCGAACAGAAAAATTGAAAATGAAAATTGTTTTTATGGGGCAAGGAAATGGCACAAAATCTGTCTCAAATATCGGTGGACGCCTGAAACGTGCCGTAAATGAAGGGATAAAGGAGGGATTGAAAAAATAAAGGAACAGGTACCATAGTGGAGGGCTTCGAAAAAAATTAATGTGGATTAGCTCAGCTAATCCAGGATATAAAAAGGGAAAGATGTCGGCGTTCACTGTTCATTTGCGTTGGCGTTGACAATGTCCTAGACGGCGATTGCTCTGAGGAAAGGAACGGCGCATAACTGGTTTCCTGCATATGCGGACGCCTCATTCGTGATTTGAGACATGTGGCGGTGTTGAGAGAGAGATGTGAACTGAATGCATTAGCGATGACAGCGTTGTGGTTGACATGCGGCACTGCAGCAATAGCTAGGCTGCAGCGTTCATTTGGTGATCAATCTCTCGCGAGTGGGCTTGGCAGCATCGCCCGGAGCACGATGCTAAACTTCGTGCTTTGCTTCGTACAGGTTTTGCTGGGACTGCTCGGAAACACCGGCGGCAATCCTTCACCCATCGACGGTTATGCCTGCAGGGTGACATCAGCAATACCACTGCAGCACCTGCCTGATTGCTCGACAGACGCGCTGCATCTAACAAGACTACCGCACGTGGAGAACTGCGCTGTGACGTGCACATTGGAGCGTCAGTTCGGCATTACAACGACCCAAGTGACATCATCTGAGCCCTATAAATCCCGGTTCGTCCTTGGGCGCCTTCCAGTGGGCTTGGCAGCATCGCCCGGAGCACGGTGCTAAACTTCGTGCTTTGCTTCGTACAGGTTTTGCTGGGACTGTTCGGAAACACCGGCGGCAATCCTTCACCCATCGACGGTTATGCCTGCAGGGTGACATCAGCAATACCGCTGCAGCACCTTCCTGATTGCTCGACAGACGCGCTGCATCTGACAAGACTACCGCACGTGGAGAACTGCGCTGTGACGTGCACATTGGAGCGTCCGTTCGGCACTACAGCGACCCCAGTGACATCATCTGAGCCCTATAAAATCCCGGTCCGTCCCTCGGCGCCTTCCAGTGGGCTTGGCAGCATCGCCCGGAGCACGATGCTAAACTTCGTGCTTTGCTTCATACAGGTTGGTGGTGGTGGTGGTAGTGGTTTTATTAAAAAAATATTAGTAAAAAGGAAGGAAAAGATTTTTGCTAGCCCCGGCATCTGCCATCGATACTGAAGCACCTGAGCTGGGGCAGCGGAAATAAAGGACAGCAGGCAGAATGGAGAAATGAAATTAAAGAGGTGAGGGGACAGGAAGAGAGGATAGGGGGAGAAGTAATATGTACAAACTATTTACACAATAAGAAATGTGTCCAGGTTATGCGCGTGATTAGTTCATTTTAGATGTATTAAATCACACACGCGCACAGCACTGTGTTGGTTACAACTAAAGTGGGGCGTCCAGTTATTAATCGTTCAAGGTAGAACTCGCGGAGCGTTCGGTCACTGCGTGAAACTACCTGACAGAGAACAGATGGGACGTCAAGCCCGTGTGTTCGAGGAATGCACAGAGGCTCACCAAAGTTCGCTCACGAGTGCGCGCACTGCCCTGCGGCCACAATAGCGTCTTGATGGAGTCTGGTAGTATGCCCTGCGCCCTATAGGCCGCGAGCATATCGCGACGAGCATCGGCGAACGCGGAGCAGCAGGTGCGGTGCAGTAGAGTTTCTACTGCACCGCTTCCGTCACACACATCACTCGTCGCGATTCCGTGACGCACCCGTCGTTCCCCGGGCCACACGCAGCCAATGCGCGCGCGGAGGATCATTGCACGTTGTGACCGTGTAAGTGCGCGACAGCCGGTGACACTGTCGATGCGCTCACCTCCCGCGATGCGTGGGTCGGGGTGCTGCTTTCGGAGATGGTCGTGGATGGCCGCACGCACGTCCTCCAGCGCAAGGGGCAGATCGCTGGCAGGTAGTTGGTGTGCAGCGGTCGCGAGGTCGTCAGCTTCTTCGTTGCCGGCGATGCCGCAGTGACCGGGCACCCACTGTGCACGCACGGCACAACCTCTCTGCGCGAGGCGCTCGATGCGCGAGCGAATTTCCCGCACTAGTGGGGTACCGCGGCCGTTAGATTGCAGGCGGCTGAGGGCGGCGCGGGAGTCGCACAGGAGAGCACTCCTGGGCGGCGGAGGGCCGAGGGTGAGCAGCAGGTCCAGCCCGAGCCGGATCCCCATCAACTCCGCCGTGGTGGAGGAGCCCAGGAAGGTTGCGTGTTGCTGGCTGTGCAGTCGCAGGGCGGGGATGGTGGCCGCCGCAGCAAGGGAGCAGCTGTCGCGGGCTACTGAGCCGTCGGTGTACACGAGGAGATGGTCCTGGAGCTCCTCGTGTATGACGGCTCTGGCCAGCTGCTGCACAGCACAGAGGGGTGTGCTCCGCTTTCCCGCGATGCCGACGATCTCTCGCTGTACCTCTGAGGCAGCAGGCGAGGGCGCGCAGGAGCCGTAGGGGGGTGGGCCTTGGGTCAATTGCTCATATTCGAGCAGCGCCGCGCCCATTCGTGAGCACGGGTGCGAGCGCATACGCTGCAGCAGCGAGCCGCCGTCCGGTGCGCGGTGAAGCCGGTCGATGTGATTCAGTGCCCTGCGCGCTGCCTGGAGCTCAAGGGGCCACGCTCCTGCCTCGGCCAACGTTGCGGCGCACTGCGAGTTTTTGGGCAGGCCTAGGCACACGCGCAGGGACTTGCGGTGCTGAAGCTCGAGCTTCTTCCAGCACGGCTTGCGCACCGTGACGAGCGGCAGCGCATAGAGCACCGCCCCCAAAGCTGCGGCATTGTATAGACGCAGCGCGGCTTGCTGGGAGATGCCCTGGCCTCGAGCGGTGAGCTTGTGCACAGCGGCGGTGATCCTCTTCATCTGCAGACTGGCCTTGGTCGCCGCGGGGCGGAAGGAAAGGCGCCAGTCGATGTCCAGGCCAAGGTACCGCACCGATTTACGCCAAGGAATCGGAGTCCCGTCCAGTGACAGTGGCGCAAGGTGCGCGCGCGAGCGCGAAACGCAGGCCATAGCCACCGATTTGTCCGCGCTCAGCGACAGACCAAGGCCGCGCAAGCTGGCATCGATTGCGGTCAGGGCTTCCTGAAGGCACCCCCGCACGCGGAACGCCTCGCCCGGTGGTCCCCGGCACCACAGAGCTATGTCGTCTGCATATATGGACATGTACACATGGTGTCGCCCGCTCGTGGGGAGGGAGGCCGGCACCACCGACATGGCCACATTAAACAGAAATGGTGATAGGACAGAGCCCTGCGGCACGCCCATGTCAACCGGGCGAGGCTTGGAGAGCTTACCCCCTACTCGTACGCGCATGGTGCGCCCGCTCAGGAAGCCATGAACGTATCGCAAAAGGCGCCCGCTCACACCAGCCCCCTCAAGCACCGCGAGAATTGGTGCGCGGTGAACGTTGTCAAAAGCGCCCGAGACGTCCAGTAGCAGCAGCAGCGCAACCTGGCCTGCTGCCCTGGCATGCTCCAGCGCTGCAACAACGTCCGATATAGAATCAGCCGTGCACCGCATCCCACGGAAACCCGTCTGCCGCTCGTCAAACAAATCAGCCTCCGCAGCCCGCTCGTTCAGACGCTGCAACGCCATATGCTCCATGAGCTTACCTGCCGCCGATGTTAATGCCACTGGCCGGTATCCGCTCAGCTCCGCAGATGGGCGCCCTGCCTTTCGGATGGGACAAACGACCGCGGTTCGCCAATCCTCCGGTAGCTCCCCGCGTTCCCACACCAGGTTGATATGCTGCAGGAGGATCTGTCGTTGCTGCGCATCCAGGTTTCGTAGCATTTGGTATGTCACCCCGTCCGGTCCGGGCGCCGAGCGGCGGCGGCAGCGCTGCAGCGCATTGTTCAATTCCGCCGCGGTGAACGGCGCATCACATGGACCTTCCGAGGCGACGGGCGAGGGACTGGCGTCGCCTCTGGGGCTCTCAGGAGCAGCTATGTTAGCGGCGTTTGCGGGGCTGGGCGGCGCGAACCGATCGGCAAACCGCTCTGCCAATTCTACAAAGCTGAGTCCGCTGGAGATTGCGAGGGCGGCCAGCGGTTGACGGTTTGTCTGTGGTTCGGTGATGCGCCGCAGGGTGTCAAACAGCCTCCGCGTGCTGACATCTTCCTCCATCCTTTGGCATAGTGAAGCCCACTGCCGGCGGTATAGCTTGTTGGCGTGGCGGCGCGCTGCTGCGTCCAAGCGGTTGTAGAGAGTCCAGTCGGCGGCTCTGTCAGTCCGTCGCGCCCGTCGCTCTGCGCGATCTCTCTTGTCGCGCAGATTGAGCAGCTTCATATCAGGTGTGGGCTGCCCTGCCCTTACCTCTGCTCGTTGGGTGGCTGCGAGAGCGCTTCGGACTAGACTTGAAAAGAAATCTGCGCCAGTGGCCGCCGCCTCGTCGACCGCCCGCCTGAACGCACTCCAGTTGGTAATGGAGTAGGTACGTTTGGGACGCGCCTCCATCGCAGTGGGTTCAATTAGGATGGAGTAATGATCCGAGCCCCAGAGAGATGGTGATCGGCGCCATGTCGCCTCGATGCCTCTGGATGCGAAGGCAACGTCGATGCAGGAGCCGGTTGTTCCGCGTCGTCGAAAGGTTGGCTCGCCGGTGTTCAAGGGGGTGAGTCCCAGCTGCGTTGCTGCGTCGTGCAGGTCGTCTCCACGCGCGGAGTGGCGCGCACTGCCCCACGCACTATGGTGGGCGTTAAAATCACCACAGATGATTTGGCGCGGGGCACAGCACGAAGACACAGCACGAAAACACAGCGCGTTCCACGCGACAGCTGGACGCACATAAACACTGGCCACCGACGTGTCAACACCACCGACGCGCACTGTCACCACCACGCACTCCTGGGCGTCAGATGTCGCCGCCGCCGAGCCGACGAGGGTGTGCTGGACGTCCTGCCGCACGTATATCGCGCACCTTGATTTCCCGGGGCGATGAGATGTGACACAACAGTGCACTGCAGCACAGGTGGGTTCCTCGCACGTGGTGGCTGAGTGATAGCCAATGTAGCCAGGTAGCCGCATCTGGGGCTCCCCGTCATGTGAACGTACGTACGTCTCCTGCAGCGCGATAACTTCCGGCGAATCCTGTGCGATGCGAACTCGCATTTCGGCGTACCGCGCCGCAAGTGAGCGCACGTTCCACTGCAGGATGGATGGTATGCGGGAGGGAGTCCGGCGGCTAGCCATCATGCTGGCTTATCTGTGCGGGAGCACCCGCTGCTTCTAAGCAAGCCCGGTGTCCATCGGTGCCCTCCGGGAAAAGTGCGCTGAGGGCGCGCAACGCCAGCTTTAGGCGCGCGATCTCCGCGTCCCGTGCGTCAGGGGGCTGGCAGTGAGAAGCGGCCGCAGGCTCGGGCCGCGCTGTACGGGACGCCGGGCAACCGGATCGCCGCTGCCGCTGCCGGCGCTGCCGTTGCTTCTGTGTCTGCTGCTGCTGCTGCTGCTGGGGTGTTCCCCTGACGACCTGCGCATAAGAAAGAGCGCGCGGCGTCTGCTGATGTTGCTGGGCTGGGGCCGCTGTCTCAGCCTGGACGACGGCTCGGACAACCCGCCTGGACATCGGGGCCATGGATGTGGCCATTAAAGTGGCCACGTGACGCTCTCGCTGCCAGTGCGGGCACGCTGGGTCAATGGCTGCGTGCCGCCCCCCGCAGTTAATGCAGCGGGGCTTGCTCGCGCAGGTACCAGGTTCGTGCGGCCCGCCGCAGCGCGTGCATCGGGCAGGAGCACGACACACCTCAGTGGCATGCCCCAGGCTGGCGCACTTGGCACACTGGAGCGGCCGGGGACGGCAGGGGCGGACCGCGAGCCTGCGCTTGAATATGGTGATGAACGCCGGGGGTGTCGGCGCCGCAAAACGGAGAGCGAGTGTGCTGCCCGACAGAGACGCCGACACCATCGGTACCGTTGACTCCGCCGCCGCTAGCAGCTCCTCCGCCGTCCTGCGCCCGTCCACACCGAAGACCAGGCCGGAGCTTTGATTCCGAGGAGGAGGCTCCTTGGCGCAGACCGGCACGCCGCGGATGACGGCTGTGGCTAGCAGGGCCTGGAGAGCATCGCTGCTCCCCGCGTCCACTGCCACCACATTCTGCCGCATGTTTACCCGGACGGCGAGGACGCCCGGGCGGGATCCGATCTCCTCGGCCAACTCCCAGCCTTGTTCCCTGGTGAAGGCGGTGCCCCGGTTCGCCGGCCGAAACAGCACCGTCCCCACCAGGCTGGACGGGACCTCCACGGCAGCCGCGGCTCGCTCCAGGGCAGCTCTCCGACGCCGCTGCGCCTTGGTAGTGATAATGCGCCACGGGACCAGGCTGGCCCCAGCATCAGCGTCGCCGCTGCCTGCGGCGTATTGCTGCGGCGCGCCGCGGAGTTGGGCGCGCTCGCTGCCAGCAGACGAAGCCCCAGCCGCAGCCTGGTCTCGTGCGGTGGGATTTGGGGAGGTCGCACCCGGTTTGCTTCCGGACGCCGTCGTCCCACCAGCAACATCAGCAGCATCAGCAGCAGGCTGGAGGTGGGCTCCATGGGGCTCGTGCTGGGAAAGCCCTGCTCCTTCGAGTGTGGAGGGAGAGGGAACAGTGACGGTGGGGGGCCTTCGAGCTGGCCCCCCACCGAGGGGGCCTGGCCACCGCGATGTCCCTTTTGGTTTCCGAGTCCCTCTCCTCCTCGGACCCCGTTGAGCGTCGCCGTTTCCGGAGAGCAGACTCGTCCCTTGGGGTGCACATGCTCTCCTCGGCTGCAGGTGTCCGCGGTGAGCCCGCAGCAGCAGCATCAGGGGGAGAGGTCATCACAGCCGGTTCCCCAGGAGTAGCAATGGCGGCAGGAAGCGCAGGGGTGGCCAGAAATGGCGGGGAGGGAGCCGCCATGGAGTTCTGCGTCTGGTGAGCGAGCGCCATGGCGTCCCTCAAGGCTAGAACGCGTGGGTCCGCCGGCGACACGTCCAAGGTCCCGATGACGGACTCAAGGTTCTCCGAGGTGGTGATGAGCGCCGCCGTCAGGCACCTCACCGTGTCCCGCAGATCAGCGATCTCGGCCTGCATTCGCCGAATGGTGCTGGATGACCTTCCTCTGGACGGCGTTCGTCTCCGTGATCGTGAGCGTGAGCGGCCTGCCCTGCGTTGCAGATTGTCACCGCCGAACACAGGCCTTCGCTCGTTCACGGTGTCTGTGGCCTCCAAGGGGAGACCCCGCAACGCCGCGAAGCCTTAGGCCCAGCGTCCGAAGGAGCAGAGAGCTAAAAAACACGTCCGCTCGCTTCGAACGCCCACCGAAGAATCCATACAGGTTGGTAAAAAACGACCTTCTCATGATTCTCTCCGAAGCAATTGTGTTTTTCTGGTGGAGCTGCCGAGCCCTGGCCTTGTTTGTCAATGCGTGACAGAATCGTTGCGCGTTATTTGTTTGCTGTTAAAACTCAGCGGCGACATTGAGGAAAACCCTGGTCCAAATGGCGACAAAATAGAACACATTCTTACTGTCACATCCATAAAGGCTTCCCAGAATCTCTTAGAAACAGGTCCGCAAAGTGTGCAAAGCCGGCTTTCCAAAATAGAAGCTAGTCTTGCCTCCCTTCAGCTGTACAATGAAAATGTACAAAAAATGCGAGGAAGCCTTGAGTGGAATGGGCAAACAGTTAGAACAAATGAACAGCAAACTTGATGATTCTGAAAACAGAAGTCGCAGGAACAATATAATCATTTTTGGCATAGAAGAACACGAAGGCGAAAATACTGAGGAACTTGGAAAACGGGTTAAGAATGACATATTCAAAGGCACTCTAGGCATTGATGTTAGATCTATCGAGCGTATCCACCGGCTAGGAAAAGTAACGCAGATCGGACACGGCCTGTCATACCCATATTATACGACTTCTCCGAAAAACTAAAAATCCTTCAAAACTGCTTCAAACTGAAAGGTAGCGACTGGTCAATCACCGAGGACTATCCCGTACCGGTTCGTGAAGTACGCAAGAGGCTATGGCAATCATCCAAGATAAATCGAGACAACGGTGATGAGGTGGCTCTGATATTTATTAAACTAAGGATAAACTACGACCTGTACATGTGGGACAAAAGCGAAAACAAGCGAGTGCTGCTAAAGCATGCCGAACGTGCACCAGCCAAAAGTGCCGCAGGTAGCAGCGACTGACCACAGGCTTCAGCACCATTTACCCTACTATGTTTCAATGCCAGAAGTATCGTTAACAAAACAGATAAATGTGAAGAACTGTTGTTGCTGTACTCGCCGGATGTAGTTGTAATAACAGAAACCTGGCTACATTCTGATATACACGACTCAGAAATAGTTCCCAGCTCCTACGCCTTGATCCGCTCAGATCGCAATGGGCGAGGAGGCGGCGTAGCCATTGCAATAAAAGAGAACCTCGTTTTCCAGAAAGAGTGTGGCATACCAAACCATAAAAGTGTCTGGTGCACTGTCAACATTAAGGGCAACTTGGTACTAGTGGGCGGTTAATACAGACGACCGAATGCACCAATCGATTACCTTCTTCAAATGCACGACTTCCTTCATAGCAAATTCAACGGTCGCGAAAAATTCATCGTCACAGGCGATTTCGATTTTCCAGGTATCGACTGGACGAACTTAGCAATCGGAAGAAACGAAATAAATAACTGCGAAAAGCTTTTGGATATAATGTTTAGTTTTTCGCTATCTCAAGTGGTAAACGAGCCAACGCGTGTCCAAGGAACAGAAATTTCCGTACTATATCTAGCCTTTGTGTCCAGTTTTCTCTGTCCTGAAATTAGTGTGGAAAACGGGATTTCGGACCATAAATTGCTCTTTCTCACTTTTCCTCGCCTGCGCCACCACGCTGATCGTAATCACAGTAACTCTTTCGTCACTACTAAAGACTACAGCAGGGCAAATGATGTAGGCATTATAGATCATCTAGAATCAATCCTCGACAGTTTTTCTTGTGCAGATTCCCGCTGTGTAAATAACCTATGGCTACAAGTAAAAGCAGCGATAACACAGTGTGAGGCAAAATTCGTACGTACAAGGATAAAACGAACAAAAAGGAAAACCCCGTGGATTACACATAACATCATTAATCTGAAACGAAGACTACAGTGTATGCGCAGAAGGAAAGGGAGTAGTTTTCAGATAAGTGAACTTGCGAGCAAACTAAAAGTGGAAATTAAGAACGCGCGGGAAATGTTCTTCTCAACAACTTTATCTAATTTTATTACTCGAGATCCAGGAAAGTTCTGGCGGTATTTATCGAGCCCTGAGCCCCTTGTATCACAAATGGAAATAGACGGTAGAGTAGTTACAGACCCCTATATTATCGTAACTTCTTTCAATCAACATTTCCAGTCTGTATTTACTCGTGAGTTTGCTACAAGCGCTACCATAAGTGAGCCACAATCACTGATGCCGGATATCATGATTACCGAGACAGGTATAGTGAACTTGCTTTTGCAGATTGATGTCAAAAAGTGTCCTGGTCCAGACAACATATCAAATACATTTCTGAAGCGATACGCGGAACAACTGGCGCCGTTTTTGCACAAAATTTTCACACTTTCCCTAGAAACGGGCGCTCTTCCGTCCGACTGGCTATGTGCAAAGGTTATTCCAATTCATAAAAGCGGCAGCAGACTATCTGTAGATATGTATAGACCAATTTCATTAACTAGCTGTAGCTGCAAGCTATTAGAGCATATAATCAGCAAATCCATAACAACGTTTTTGGAAGAAAATAACTTAATTTACTGCAGACAACACGGCTTCAGAAAAGGACTGTCAACAATCACTCAGCTATTAGAAATAGCAAATGATTTTGCACAAGTGATCGATTCCCAGCTTCAAGCAGATGCCATTCTGATCGACTTCAGAAAGGCATTTGATCGTGTTCTACATTCTAAATTAATCGGCAAGCTCCGTTCTATTGGCATTAACTCAAAAGTAATAACCTGAATAAAATCTTGCCTCACAGGTCGCACGCAGTATGTTGAAATGAACATTGCACAATCCGAATGACTGAACGTTTTCTCCGGGGTCCAGCAAGGATCCGTCTTGGGACCGATCCTTTTCCTAATATATATCAACGATATCCATGCCTGCACTGAACCTGGAATAATAATAAGGCTTTTCGCTGACGACTGCGTTCTGTACACTACTGTACGTAGACCGGACGACCAGTTAAAATTAAATTCTTCTGTAAATAACAGTGCCAGGTGGTGCGAAACATGGGGAATGGAAATTAATATCAACAAAACGTCTTGCATTTCATTTACCCGTAAAAAAGTGCCTCTTGTATATTCTTACAATTTATCAGGATCTAACATAATGAGTGTGGATACGGTGAAATATTTAGGCATTACATTTACCCATAAGCTAAGCTGGAACACGCATATATCCAACACGTGTGCAAAAGCATTCAAACAGCTCGGGTTCCTCCGTAGAAAACTGTCAGCAGCTCCTCCTCATGTAAAGCTAACAGCCAATAATACCATCATAAGGCCCATCCTTGAATGCGGCACCATCATTTGGAGCCCCCATTCGTCTTACCTCAGCGAACAACTCGAAAAAATTCAAAATAAGGCCCTCCGGTTTATTTATTCCTGCTACTCACGTCATGACAGCGTATCTTCCCTGCGAGCTAAAGCGCGTATCCTTACCCTTGCTTGTCGGTGACACGTTGCTTCGATGAAGGTTCTTTTTATTCTTTACAATGATTGCATAAGACTTGATAAAAATCAGTACATCAAGGCACCTTATCATCGTTCTAAGCGATTAAACCATGATAAGTGCATCAGACCCATCCCAACGCGATATAACACGCAAATTCTCATTTTTTTTCGTTAGCCATTGAAGAATAAAATAATCTGCCTCACGAATTCATGGACGACGTCTCTCTTGATATCTTTTTGAAAAACGTAGAGTCGTTATTTGAAAAACAGAATTTACAATAAAAAGAGCAAAAGAGCATCGTCTTGACCTGATTGTATCGCTTCGTGGTTTCGTCGTTGTCCTTTCCAGTGTTTTAAATGCATCAAAATGAACGTGTATAGCAATGCGCATGTCCTTTGACCGTTGATGTTCTCAGCCTACTTGCTATGGTCTTTTCTACTGCAGGCGCATGTTTTTTATCTCGTGTATGTTATACTGGATATGCTATTGTTTTGTATAATTGTCCCATTATTTTGCCCACTCCTGTAAGAGCCTAACTAGCCTTACAGTATGCTTAAATAAATAAATAAAAAAACTGCATGCCACCTCCCAGGGTGGGAGGGAGGGCGCGCTGCCGATCCAGTGTGCGGAAGGCAATCAAAGCAGGCTTTTGCAGTTGGACATCAACGCCACATACATCACAGCGAGATTGAAGTCTCCACTGAACCACGGAGCCGGTTGTGCGCCTTTCCTTTCGTGAAAATGAACGGCCTTTGCAAAGTTGTCAACGCCAATGAGCTCTATGAAAGCCGTCGGCTCACTTTTTTTCTTTGGCTTTTGAGGAAAGAAAATGGCACAGTAACCGTCTCACATATCTCGGTGGACACCCGAACCGCGCCATAAGGAAGGAATAAAGGATGGAGGGAAAGAGGAAAGAGAAAACTTAAAATTGAAAGGTGGATTTTGAGGAAAGGCGCGGCGCTGTGCACTGGTGGAAGAACACCTGTGGCTCGGTGCTACTAGTGGCACATGCGCAATAGTGACTAGGGAGCGAAAGAGAAATATCCGCGACGAGGCGCGCGTTATGTCGTCATGTGCCTCCTCGGAGCACCGCCACAGAAAATAGCAAGTTCGCGGCCAGTAAAGCGTTCGCTTTAATTTCGACCACCTGGGGATCTTTAACGTGCACTGACATCGGACATAGTGTATATTACCTCCTACCACTAGGCTTTCTTACTATATTTCTCCCCTCTTTCTGACCTTTTATTCTTGCTGGTTGCAGCTAAGGTGCTTGTGGTTTCGATGGCAGATGCCGCGGCTAGGAACATTTTTTCCTTCCATTGTTATTTTATCAATAAATAGCCACCAAGAACACACTTGCATCGTGCAGCACACAAGCACCATTACGTTTCACGTCCGTCGACACGCGGACGTCGCTGTCGGGTTCGAACCCGGGTACACCGGATCAGTAGCCGAGCGCCGTAACCACTGAGCCACAGCGGGCCCTATCCTCGTCCGTACTGGTGGAAAAAATAAAAATTGGTTTTTGGGGAAAGGAAACGGCGCAGTACCTGTCTCACATATCGGCGGACACTTAAACCGTGCCGTAAAGGAAGGAATAAAGGAGGGAGTGAAAGAATAAAGGAGGAGGTGACGTAGTGGAGGGCTCCGGAATAATTTCGACCACCTGGGGATCTTTAACGTGCACTGACATTGCACAGCACACGGGCGCCTTAGCGTTTTTATGGAAAAGCGGCAGCGCGCGCTTACCGCACCCATACCACCTCTCCGTCGTCTGCTATAGTTGCCCGAGCGCTGGCAGCAGAAAATCGTCCTAGCGAGTCTGGCTGCCTGCTGGCAGCCCGAAATCGCCCAGCAAGAGAAAAAAGAACGCTCTCTGGGCAGCCAGCGGGACTGCGCGGAGCAGCCCGAGAAAATCGAGCGCCGGGCTCAGCGCTCTGGCAACCCGCGGGCAGCCAGAGGCGGATAATCGAAGACGCCCACTGGCGGCCCTGCCGATGGCGACGGTAAGCATAGCCGCGTCGTCCGAGTGCAGAATGGTCTTCCGTCCTCCCAGGTCTTGAGGTACTCCAGGCCCCGCTGGAAAGGGTCTGCCGGGCAGAGAGGGCGCGTGGGGAGGAGAGAGGCGAATTGTTCAGGGCATGTATGGTCAGGCAGGAGTGGGGAATGAGGTATGACAGTGGAATGGGGCAATCAGCAGAGGTGGGCAAATGCCCTCATTTTTACTTTTCCTCCGTCACTTTTGAATCCGTTGCCCTCCCTCCGCCTCGCGCTCATTTAAAATGTTATTCGGCCCTCCATCAGCCTCTCTTCGAGAAATTCGCTGGCCTTCACATCGACGGCTCTCCTTCACCCTCACCCTCACTAACAGTCGTTTTAAAACTCGTGTTTTTTTTGTAGTCGGCAACTTCCGGCGATATTACTGAGTAATCAAGCTATAAGACAAGCCCTCAAAGCACTATTGGACGAGCGGCTAGAGCTTATATTGCGTGCGTACGTACGCGTGCGTGTGTGCGTGTTTGGTTTGGTTTGGTTTATGGGGGTTTTACGTCCCAAAGCGACTCAGGCTTGAGGGACGCCGTAGTGGAGTGCACGTTAAAACTTTCACTGACATCGCACACTACACGGGCATCTAGAATTTCGCCTTTATCGAAATTCGCCCGCCGCGACCAGGATCGAACCCGCGTCTTTCGGGCCAATAGCCATGCACATAACCACTGAGCCACCGCGGCGGCTTGTATGTGTGTGTGTGTGTACGCGTGCTAGTGTGTGTGCATGCGCGTGCGCGTGCGTGCGCGTGTGTGTGTTTGAGTGTGTGTGTGTGTGCGTGTGTGCGTTGTTTGAGCTCATACAATCGACAGAACCGAGACAGTTATGAGTTTAGCCCCAAGATATCACTCTGTTTTTGCTTCTGGCACGCGCGTACTGTTGTATACAAGTTCCCTGAACTTATATCATTATCTATCTGCACTGCTAAAAAGTTGCAGCGCGTTGTGTCTGGGAACAGAACCTAATGTACGTCAATGATATTTAGAAAACAATGCAGTAGCATTTACCACAAAGATTACAATAAGTGCTAAGCACAGAATAGACTCAGAACAGAGAAATTTTGTAGGTCGCTTAATTACCATTACCCGATGATATTGCAGTACCACTGGGTGCATAATTTAACTATTATTTCTAATACCCCACCATTTCGTGTGGTTTGCTGCATTCTCGTCTGGTGAAGCTGCCAGGCGCAAAGATGGAATATGGTGAAGACCAAGCTTTCAAACTACAGCGTGACAGACTCGCCGTTTAACCCGCTTCAACGCGGGTACGTGACGGAGGCGATGACATTGCAATCACAGCACTAGAGCTTGCAGTTTGTACAGGCAGGATGTTAAGATATCTCCCAACTGATTGTTAGTCTGAAAAAAGCATAAGAACTGATCGACTTTAAACCGACGTGGCCCTCCCTCTTGGTGATGTGCTCAGCCTTATCTAGCGTCTTGTGCTCTGTATTTTTGCGATGTGTTTCGTGGCGTTTCTAAAAGCTTTGGAAATGATTTAGTTAATGTAAATACAATATATTCTCAATGAAATAGATATCATGCTTTAAGAAAAACCTGCGGTGATGGCATAATGGTCTGAAGCAGCGGCCAGCGGAGCTGATTTTTTAGCGACGCCGCTGGTTCGGCTTCCGCTGCCCTAGCTTTAGTGTCGTCCCCCAGTGCGATACCGGCTTTCCGCTGCAGTGAGGCTCTTATGCTGTGGCTTAAAATATAACATTATTGAGGTCACTTCAAAATGAAACGAGTCGATAAAATGAAGCATTTGAGCTGAATAATGGTAATCACTAAATCCCCGAGTCTGGAGTGAACGATTCCTGTGGTTGCCATTGTAGTGCCCTAGCACTTCCGCTCCGCCGAAAAGCGGTTGTATGTCCGTCCGAAGCCTGCCTCTAGCACGTGGGCCACCTTGGTCACGTGACGTTGTGATGCCATCACAAGCTGCCCACCAGATTGGTAGCAAACTGCCCACCGTGGCGGTTCAATTAGTTATTAGTCTCGACAGTTTCCTCGGAACAACATGGGTCTCACAAGCCCCACCGATGGCAGCACCTGCCACTGAAGGGTAGTGGCGCGTAGCTTAACCGCTGCACCTCTGCGCCAGGATCTTTCGAAACACAAGCTTCTCTTCGAGAAAGTCCCTGCATGCAGTGAAACAGCATATTTGCATAAATGCATGGCTTGCATACCTCAGAGAAAAAGAAGCCGTTTTAGTACTACCTATGAGAAAGTGCGCATGCAAGCGGCTTAAGACGGCAGAGAACGTTCGAAATACATGCGGCGCGCTGGTGTGGAGCACATAGCAGGGACAAAATTACGCCAGTTGCGGTGATTTTGCTACATTCTCTGTTATAGAGATTTTAATGCATTCCTTTCATGGTCGAGCAACTTAGCAATGTAATTAATTACTTTATACCAGTAATTTGGCATCACAACTAATTAATAGCTTCAGAAATTAGTTCTTTTAATAGGGATGGCTGCCCTTTGTGTCGGCAAAGCTTTGCTCTCTTATATGCTGAATACGGCGCATCGAAAACAGGAACGATGCGCGGGAAGCCTAGGCCAGTGCATCGGCAGGAGTACACGTGCTACGAGCATGTCTCAAGCAGACAGCGCATTTAGTGACTGAAGACGGGGTGGGAGAGCTCGCAGAGGAGCTTCCATAGTTACAGCGGCGAATGGCACAGGCTTGTCCCGCTATGTTCTTACCAGATGCGCGGTGGGAACTGCCGGTGGACACCTCAGCCGTGCGGTGAATGGGGGATGAAAATGTTATTCCAGAGTCTTCCAATAGGACACCCGTTTCTTTCTTTCTTCTTTCATTATCAACTTCCTGTCTTCCTCTACAGCTTGGTTGAGGTGTGGTGGTGGTGGTGGTAGTGGTTTTATTAAAAATAATAGTAAAAAGGAAGGAAAAGATTTTTGCTAGCCCCGGCATCTGCCATCGATACTGAAGCACCTGAGCTGGGGCAGCGGAAATAAAGGACAGCGGGCAGAATGGAGAAATGAAATGAAAGAGGTGCACCGACTAATGATGCGGTTTATTCGCCATTTACTTTCCGCAAAACCAGTAATATAAGAATGAGCCCGCCGCGAAGGAATCAAGATAGGAATTAAATAATAACAGAAAAAGATGTGCCGTTGTGGGTGGAATTACGACTATCTAGGGATATTAAACTGCGATGACATCGCACAGCACGCGGGCGCGTTTTGCGTTTCGCCTCCATCGAAAAGCGGCCGCGAGGGCTGGGGGACATAATTGACTGAGGATCGCGGCTGCGTTTCGATGGAGGCGAAACGCGAAGGCGCCCGTGTGCTGTGCTATGTCAGTGCACGTTAAAGACACCCAGGCGGCCGAAATTATTCCAGCGCCCTCCAGTACGGCAATCTCTTTCATGTTTTCTTCTTTCACCCCCTCCTTTATTCCTTCCCTTATGGCGCAGTTCAGGTGTCGCCGATATGTGAGACAGATACTGCGCCATTTCTTTTCCCCAAAAACCAATTTTTTAATGAGCCCGTGTGCTGTGCGGCGTCAGTGCACGTTAAAGATTCCCAGGTGGTCGAAATTATTCCGGGGCCCTCCACTACGGCAGGTCTTCCGTCCTTTCTCTCACTCCATCCTTTACCCCTTCCCTTACGGCGCGGTTCAGGTGTCTGCCGATATGTGAGAAATATACTGCGCCATTTCCTTTCCCCAAAAAACCAATTTCCAATTGCCCCACCGCAGTGACGAGCGAATGTCCGGACCCCGTAGGGTATCTGTTACGGGTCCAATTGGACTTATTTTTGGAAATGTGGCGGAGAGTTTGAAGGATGCTTCACTCCCGCCACCGGTTGGCCCGGCATTGCACTTCCTCCGGGATCGGCCTTGTCTTTACTGCGTCTTTACTATCCTGTCTTCCTATCCCATCTTTCAACTCTCCTGCAATCTGCACGTGGTAGCGATTGTGGCTCGTCTTGAGCCAGTGAGCAGGCCTGTGCACTTCTTTCTTCCTGGTAACAACAGACAGACAGACACCGCAGTGGCTCAGTGGTTAGGGCGCTCGATTACTGATCCGCAGTTCCCGGGCTCGAACGCGACCGCGGCGGCTGCGTTTTTATGGAGGAAAAACGCTAAGGCGCCCATGTGGTGTGCGATGTCAGTGCATGTTAAAGATCCCCAGGTGGTCGAAATTATTCCGGAGCCCTCCACTACGGCACCTCTATCTTCCTCTCTTCTTTCACTCCCTCCTTTATCTCTTCCCTTACGGCGCGGTGCAGGTTTCCAACGATATACGACACAAATACTGCGCTATTTACTTTACCCAAAAACCAATTATTATTATTATTATTATTATTATTATTATTATTATTATTATTATTATTATTATTATTATTATTAATTTCCTACCTTCGGAAAGGGGGGATCCCTTTTGCGACAAAACAATGTTTTCACTGCCTTCGCCTTTAGTTTTCTCAACAGAACGCCTTTTTATGTTGCTCTTGGAGTAGCTGGTAGCATGAATTTTCTTTACTAATAACCTCCTTCCCCTCGGGGCCGTATAAGCGCTGTTACGAATACGAACTGTGATAAGCAGGAGGAAATAGCTCCCCTAACACAGTAACAAAAACAGGTATTTTAACCCGTTTAATAAAAGATTATGTGCTAGACTTCGAGATCTATTCATGGCTAGTCTCCCGATAATGGTTTCCTCGTTCAGAAACAAAGAACTTATCGCAGCTTTCGCATGTTTCAGCACACCTTTGGTGGTCAAACATGATGCCTTCCGCAGTAGTACGAATAAAGCGCCGGCTTCGAAAGCAGTCCCTGTGTGTCATTCTCGGTTAATAAGTTTCCAGTACAGTACACATAAGATAACGCATTGCAGTTGGCGTTCATTTCGCTCGCCGCCACCGATCTCTCCCTTGATTTCATTGTCGCTATGTACGACTGCGGAGAGGGGGACTTGCGCACGCCTTCCTTTAGTCCATGGGGGCAAAAGGAAATTGTTTTTTGAGGTTTTACGAGACCACCACATAACATATCAATAAAAAATAAATCATTCATGTATTCAATCAAGCAATCAAGCTGTTTATTTTTCGCGAAAAAAAGGTGACTGAAGAAAAGGCCATTTTGTTGCGGCTAAGAAGCACCAGTCACCCATCACCGATCAGGAGTGACGAACGATGCTCTTACATAAAAAATACACACCGGAAAGAGAAGAAACAAAACAGAGAAACATGCAACATCGGAAAAAACTGGAAATAGAAAACAAACATGGCAAATTACATCAGTGCAGTGTGTAGGGGTAGCAGTATACAATATTTATATGAACAGCTGCGTAATGCGTTTTAGCGATACTTATAATAATAATATTAATAATAATAATAATAATAATAATAATAATAATAATAATAATAATAATAATAATAATAATAATAATTGGTTTTTGGGGAAAGGAAATGGCGCAGTATCTGTCTCATATATCGTTGAACACATGAACCGCAACGTAAGAGAAGGGATAAAGGAGGGAGTGAAAGAAGAAAGGAAGAAAGAGGTGTCGTAGTGGAGGGCTCCGGAATAATCTTTGTTCAATGTCAATTTGTGATGCGTCCCAGTATGGATTTAATTTGGTTAGTAACGAAAGTTTAGTCACATTTTACCGTAATTTGTTCGTGATGATGGAACTGGCCAAGGTGGTGACGAAAGCAGTAGTTCCCGAAGATTTTTTGTGGCGCCAAATCTAAAATTTTATCTAGAGAACCGTTAAGGGACCTTTTGAATTTGCAAAGTAACTTATGCACGTACATGTTTTGTGCCTTAATGATCTTATATGTACAAAAAATGGCGCCGTGTGTTCGGGAGATGACACATTTTCAACTGCGCGGAGGTTTCGTTTCTAGAGAAGAGAAATTTTCTGCGTAGTCGTTGCAGTGCGTTGCCCCATGTTATACTAAAACACAGGTGGGAATGGAAAAGAGCACAATAAATCATGTGTTTTATTTCAGTTGGAAGGAAAAGGCGGAACCGGTTTATTATTCCTACAGTCCTCAATTTTGATGAAAGTTAGTTGACAAGATCATTCCAGGACATATTGCCCTCTGCTCACATTCTGCCGGCGCCGCCATGCGGCCGAGCGGCATGACTTGGCTTGTGACAGAGCGAAGAGGACCACGTTTCCACTTCGGATGCGCATTGCTGGTCTTCTTGGCCATTCGATTAAAAGCCCGTTTTGAGTCACCCTACATTTGTCGGCGACATTTTGGTGGTAGTGTTGGGTATCGTCCTGTGCATGCTCACCGCGAAGACAATTTGGACGCAGATCCCCGACGCTTGGAAACAACACCAGTACAGAAGGCGAGCCGCCGCATGCGAGGTCTCGAACCTGAGTTTCAACCACTGACGAAGCCAGTGCGTACCATGACGTCCACTACTGGCAATCAGACAGGTCAGCCTTCCGGCACTGTCCAGCCGGTTGTAGTCCTCACACCTCGCTCGCCGCCATCCTTCCACGGCGATAGATTCGAGGATGCCGCGGACTGGTTGGCCACCTTTGACCGTGTGGCCACTTTCAACCAGACGAGCTACGAGCGAAAGGTACGAATCGTGAATTTCGCGTTTCAAGAGTGGAAAAAGACTTGGTTCGAGAGCCAATGTGCTTCCTTTACCAACTGGAAAGCGTTCCGCCGTGAGTCGTTCACTACCTTCAGCACAAACGAACGAAAAAAACCCACCGAAATCGTTCTTCGCTCCAGGTCACAGCAGTCGAACGAAAGCGTCGCCATGTTTATAGAATATATGACGCGTCTCTTAAATCGTGCTGATCCTGCCATGCCCTATGCAACGAAGGTACGCCACCTGATGCATGGTGTGATGGAGCAGCTCTTCGCTTGCCTGATACGCGACTCCCCAAGAACCGTTGCTAACATCGCCAGAGAAGCCACGGGAATGGAACGTTCCTGCCAGGAACTCAGTGCGCAGTACGGTCGTCAGGGAAGTGTGGCGGCCGTCAACTACACCCTATGACTGCCAGTCGCCGGTAACGAGGCACTTCGGGAGCTTGTGCGGAGTGTGATTTGCGAAGAACTGCGCAACCTCAGCTTAGATGCTCCACCTGCAAGTGTTGCAGCTGTAGCCGATGCCGTCTGGGACGAAATTTGGCGAGCGGTGCAGCCACCACCGGCACCGCAGCCGGAGCCGCACATCAGGAGCTACTGCGAAGCCATACGGACACCACAGTCGGAGCCGTACATCATGAGCTACAGCGAAGCCCTAAGGAAACCTGCGTTGGTGCCACATGCATACCGTCCTGCTGTTGAAAGAATGCAGGGGTACCTTCCCCTGTCGAGCAGCGGTACCCGCGCCCTGTTCTATGAAAAGCGGACGTGTGGCGCACACCGAACAACCGGGCTCTCTGCTACCAATGCGGGGAGCCAGGTCAAGTCCTGCGCAACTGCCCATACCGGCAGATGGACTTAAGAAGATTTCCACCAAGCGCACCTCGACCGCGTTATGGTAAAAGACCGTGGGACATTGAACAGTACCTGACCGATCATGTGTTGCCCTCAACGCCTCCACGACGTCAGTCTCGGTCGCCGTCTTCAGGGCGGGTTCCTTCGCCCAGTCGCGCAGAATCCTCTGGCCAATTCAGAGGCACGTCCCGCCACTGGGAAAACTGAAGACGGCGTCCTCCGCTGGTAGGGCGCCGTAGGAAGACAGTGAACAGCATTCATCCAACGATTTGATGCAACGACCCGAACGCCGACGACCTCACACGGCGACCTGAAGCTGCTGTCGCGCCGTCAAACTTCACTTTGGGAGCCCTATTGCCCGGACAGCGCAGTCTCCTAACTGCACTCTCCGAGAGTACAGCCTCCACGTGCTGCAAGAATGTTGTGGTCCGCGTTTTTTGGAGAGCGGTTCATGCCGGGCTTTCAGGCCTGGGAGTGACGATTTTTAACGAGCAGCCCTTTTTCTCGCGGCCAATTTGCGCGTCTCGTGATAGTTGCCGGTGCTTTTTTCTCTGGCGCAATCGCTGTGAGGCTGTTGTGTCAGAACGCCGCCGCCGTGCTCATATTCCGGTCATGGGGTGCATTCGTAGAGAGCTGCTTTTCCTTGGGGAGGAAGAGTTCCTTCGACAGTGGTCCTGCCCTTTCGTGTCAATTTCGGACGGGCGTGTAAGTGTCGTTTTTCGGCCTGCCTGATTAGTGTAGCCGGGTCGTAATTTGCACCTATTATGGCGCATTGTGATCACACAGTATAAATCAGCAAGACGGCCTTTCACATTAGCAAAAGTTTCTTCTTGCTTTTTTCGTTTGCTTTAAGCAGGGGTGCGCAGTGCGTGACGGTTTTGTGAAGGGAAGGCTAGTACTTATAGGTTTGCACCACATAAGAATATGATTTCCCTTTCTTGAGACATAATGCATTGGTTTCCAAGTGCTGGGCAAAACACTGAACTTTTATTGCTGACGCTGCTCCCTGGTGTTGGTTTGGTTTGGTTTATGGGAGTTTAACGTCCCAAAGCGACTCAGGCTATGAGGGACGCCGTAGTGAA
Organism: Amblyomma americanum; assembly: GCF_052857255.1. NCBI lineage: Eukaryota > Metazoa > Arthropoda > Arachnida > Ixodida > Ixodidae > Amblyomma > Amblyomma americanum. Next base: position 364,097,659 of record NC_135497.1, read on the forward strand.
GGGCTCCGGAAATTTCGACCACCTGGGGTTCTTTAACGTGCACTGACATTGCACAGTACATGGGCCTCTAGAATTTCGCCTCCATCGAAATTCGACCGCCGCGGCCGGGATCGAACCCGCGTCTTTCGGGCCGGCAGCCGAGCGCAGTAACCACTCAGCCACCGCGGCTCCCTGGTGTTGATCAACTGAATAACTAGCTCTCTTACAGCTACTATAAAAGAAACTTATGTCTGGCTTGCGAACAGTAAACCACCTTGATGCTTCTCTCAGACAAGAGTACTGTTCCATAAACAATTCACATAATTATTAAAGAGAGAAAGAGAAAAACTAACGGAAAGGCAGGGAGGTTAACTAGGCGACGCCCGGTATGCTACTCTACACCTGGAAAGGGGAACTGAGGGAGAGATAGAAAGAGTAGAGAGCAGAGGGAGATCACTTTTCCCCATGTCCGTTGGCCAGTACTTGCTGGGTACACAGGACACACAGTGATAGATCACAACCTTCCACTCAGTTCTGAGCCCTTAAGAACTTGAAAAGTCCCTTCAAAGCTGTCCTCTGCGATGAAGGCTTACTCGAAGGACCCAGAATCTTGGCTTCAGTAAGAGGGCGAGGATCTAAACGGCGCAGTGTTGCATCCTGGAGGGCACGCTCAAGCTGAAACTAAGGGCAGTTACTAAGAAGGTGTTCTATTGTCTCGTCGCACCCACAGATCTCACACGCAGGAGAGTCTGCTATTGCAATTAAGTGACAGTAGGCATATGTAAACGTCACGCCTAGTCATAGACGACACAACAGCCTAGCATCGCAGCTGGAGAGGCCGGACGGAGGACTGAGTTGAAGTAAAGGGTCTAGGCGGTGCAGACGGCATGCGGAGTTTCCAGGAAAAGACCATGACGCTAAAAGCTCATTTCGGCTAAGCATTCGCAGATGTCTTGCTGCGCTGGCTCTTGTCAACGGCATCTGGACAATGTTGGCACTGCCGTGAGCTTCTCGATCTGCAGCGTCAGCTGCGTCGTTTCCGACAATTCCAGAGTGTCCCGGTATTCACTGGATGATAATATTGTCACGTAGTTGTGACGGCAGTCGAAGGAGCGATGAAGACGAACGAAAGGGTCTTCTAAAAGAACTGTTTATTGGGTTGACTTGCACCCAAAATGGACTGAATCACTCCGCGGCGGCGAAGCGACAAGCGTGCCCGGCGGTCGTCGAACAGAATGCCGGCCCCTGTCGGCCGTGCTCAATTTAAAGCTGCTGATAGCGAACTTTCGAGATAAAGAGCGCAAAGTTACTACAACATTTCGGAACAACGTAGAATCAGCTCTGCCTGGCTGCGATCAATCGAGATAAATCTAGTCGCGTCTTGCGTAGCAAACAAAGCGATAAAGTGATGTGGCAGCAGATTTGAAAAACGAACACACTGCAAATATTCGCGGCATTACTCCCCTCTCAAAGAAGCATCGACCCGATGCATTAAAACAAATAATGCGACTAGTAAGAGAAAAAAACGGATCTTGCGAAAATAGAGCATGGAAATGCAGCGGCCTTTAGCGCGCATAATACGGCTTCAGACGGACTACATGGACAACTTCTGGTCGTACGCGGCGCCGCTGGGATGCAGTCATTGCGTCAGGGATGACTTCATAATCCCGTTCACCCAGCCGACGAAGAACCTTGTACGGGCCGAAATAGCGGCGCAAAAGCTTTTCACTCAATCCACGGCGGCGAATGGGTGTCCACATCCAGACTTGGTCTCCTGGCTTGTATTCCGCATTGCGTCTTCGTAGGTTGTAGCTTCTGGCGTCGGACCGCTGCTGATCTTTGATCCGTAATCGGGCAAGCCTTCGAGCTTCTTCTGCGCGTTGAAGGTAGGCGGCAACGTCGACGTTCTCTTCTTCTGTAACTTTGGGCAGCATGGCGCCTAGCGTGGTCGTGGCCTCCCTGCCATGGACGAGCCTAAAAGGCGTCATCTTAGTGGTCTCCTGCACTGTGATGTTGTAGGCGAAGACGACGTAAGGCAGGATGACATCCCAGGTTTTGTGTTTGGCATCGACATACATAGCGAGCATATCGGCGATGGTTTTGTCCAGGCGCTCGGTCAGTCCGTTGGTCTGCGGATGGTATGCAGTTGTCCTCCGGTGGCTGGTTTGGCTGTAGCGCAGGATGGCTTGCGTTAGTTCCGCCGTGAATGCTGTTCCTCTGTCCGTGATGAGCACATCGGGGGCGCCGTGTCGAAGAAGAATGCACCCCACGAAAAATTTGGCGACTTCTGCTGCTCTTCCGTTCGGTAGGGCTTTCGCCTCCGCGTAGCGGGTCAGGCAGTTGGTCGCTATGATGATCCACTTATTTCCAGATGTTGACGTTGGAAAAGGGCCAAGCAAGTCCATGCCAATCTGCTGAAAGGGCCTTGAGGGAGGTTCAATGGGGCTCAGAAATCCTGCTGGTCGTGTGGGAGGAGTCTTTCGTCGCGGACAATCTCGGCAGGTTTTCACATAGTGTGCGACATCGGCAGACAGTCGGGGCCAGTAATACTGGTCTTGAATGCGGCGGAGGGTGCGAGTAAACCCGAGATGTCCAGCTGTCGGCTCGTCGTGTGAAGCCTGTAGAACTTCTTCGCGGAGACAAGTAGGTACAACAAGGAGGTAGGCTTATTTGTTCGCTGTAAAGTTCTTCTCACAAGGACCTCATTCTGCGCACAGAAGGAAGACAGTCCTCGCTTGAATGAAGCGGGGGGTGAAGAAACCTTGCCTTCCAGGTACTCGATGAGGCCTTTTAGGTCGGGGTCCGAGCGTTGCTGCTGAGCAAAAGAACTGGGGCTGACGGGTCCCAGGAAGGCGTCCTCATCGTCGTCCGGCGGCGGTGCATCTACAGGGGCTCGTGAGAGGCAATCGGCGTCAGAGTGCTTGCGTCCGGACTTGTAAACGACGGTGACGTCAAACTCCTGGAGACGCAGACTCCATCGAGCGAGTCGGCCAGAGGGGTCCTTCAAATTGGCAAGCCAGCAGAGCACGTGGTGGTCGCTGACCACCTTGAACGGCTGTCCGTAGAGGTAGGGGCGGAATTTTGACGTAGCCCAGATGATGGCAAGGCACTCCTTCTCAGTTGTCGAATAGTTAGCCTCGGCCTTGGAAAGGGAACGGCTAGCGTATGCGATGACTTTCTCCAGCCTGTCGCTTTTTTGAACGAGGACGGCGCCTAGTCCCACGCTGCTTGCGTCGGTATGAACTTCAGTATCGGCGTTTTCATCAAAATGCGCAAGGATCGGTGGGGACTGTAATCGACGCTGAAGTTCCTTGAAGGCTTCTGCTTGCGGCGCTTCCCATTTAAACCGCACGTCTGCCTTCGTCAGTTGGGTCAGGAGCTCGGCGATGCGCGAAAAGTTTCTCACAAATCGTCGCTAGTATGCGCACAGTCCGAGAAATCTGCGCACTGCTTTCTTATCGGCCGGCGGTGGAAACTGTTCAATAGTAGCTGTTTTCTGCGGGTCTGGACGTACTCCTTCCTTACTAACGATATGGCCTAGAAACAGCAGCTCTTCGTAAGCAAAGTGGCATTTCTCTGCTTTCAAGGTTAGGCCAGACGACTTGATTGCGTCTAGTACTGTTCGAAGTCTTTTGAGGTGCTCTTCAAAGTTCGAGGCGAAGACGACGACGTCATCTAAATATACCAGACAAATTTGCCACTTCAGGACTGCCAGCACTGCATCCATTACTCGCTGAAACGTCGCTGGTGCGGAACAGAGACCAAATAGCATCACCTTGAACTCAAACAGCCCATCCGGAGTCATGAATGCTGTCTTCTCGCGATCTCTTTCGTCGACCTCGATTTTCCAGTAGCCGCTCTTGAGGTCCATCGATGAGAAATATTTGACGTTGCAGAGGCAGTCCAGTGTGTCGTCGATGCGGGGGAGGGGGTAGACGTCCTTCTTTGTTATGTTGTTCAAGCGGCGGTAATCCACGCAGAATCGAAGTGAGCCGTCTTTCTTTCTCACTAGAACAACCGGTGCCGCCCATGGGCTGTTTGAAGGCTGGATGACGTCGTCGCGAAGCATTTCTTCGACTTGGTCCCGGATGGCTTGTCGTTCTCGCGGTGACACACGGTAGGGGCTTTGACGGAGAGGTCGGACGTGTTGATGCGTTATAATGCGATGCTTGGCAATTGGCGTCTGTCGCACTTTCGGCGATGACGAAAAACACTCACTGTAGCTTTGAAGCAGATTGCGGATCTGGTCTTGTCTGTTCCGGTGCAGGGATGGGTTGATATCGAAAGTGGGCGAGTTCTCTTGGTCAGGCGAACCTTCTGCGGAGGGGTCGGAGAGGGCGAATGAGTCTCGTACGTCAGATATTTCGTCGAAGAAAGCAATCGTCGTTCCTCTGTTAATGTGCCGGTATTCTTCGCTGAAGTTAGTCAGCAGTACTGCGGCTTGGCCATTGCGCAAATGTGCGATGCCTCTTGCGATGCTGATTCCTCGGTCTAGGAGCAACTGCATGTTGCCCTCGATGATGGCTTCAGCGTTAATGGCTTTCGTGGCGCCTACAGTCAGGATAACGCTTGATCAGGGTGGGACGCTCACTTCTTCCTCCAGGACAATCAGGGCAACGTGATTTTCCCGAGTTTTCATCGAAGCGATGGCTTCGTCTGTCGAAAGCGTGATCAGCTTGGATCGCAGGTCGATGATCGCCTGATGCTCATTAAGGAAATCCATACCCAAGATCACTTCGCGGGAGCATTGCGGTAGCACAACAAAGGTCGCAGGATAGGAATGTCCTTTGACAGTCACTCGCGCTGTGCATCGTCCTGATGGCGTAATAAGGTGGCCCCCTGCGGTGCGAATTTGTGGGCCGTTCCAAGCCGTTGTGACTTTTCTCAGCTGCGCAGCGAATGTTCCATTCATCACCGAGTAATCGGCTCCTGTGTCGACTAGAGCGATAACTTTCCGGCCGTCGATGGACACTTCTAAGTCATAGGTCCTGGCTCTTGCATTGCACGTCGCTCTTGGCGTCGGGTCACGGCTTCGTCGCGTATGCGAGTCGCGGGTGGGGCGTGTGGTCGAAGCGCTTCTGGATGGCGGCGTCGTTTTCAAGGCAGCCTGCGTCATGGTCGGGGTTCTCATTGTGTGCGGCGTCGGTGCAGCGAGTGCCGGTTCTTCATGCGGCGTCGCAGGTGTAGCATCTTCATGGGGCGTGGTCGGTGGAGGATCTTCGGCGTTTCGCTCTTGAGCAACCTCACCTCCCGAGGTTGCTGCCTTCAGTTTCCCCTACGGGGGCTCGGAGACCTTCCTCGTACCGCGGCTGCGTAGCTGCGGCGCAAAGCGCGAGGTTGACGGCGATGATGAGCGCGAAAAGCGGTTCGGCGTGTACTCTTCTCGACGCAGGTACTCGTCGATTTCCTGCGGCCGTTGCCCGAAGCGTGGTCGTGGGGCGTTAATGGCAAATCCTCGAAGACCGATACGTCGGTACGGGCAGTGACGAAGAATATGGCCGGCCTCACCGAAATGGAAGCACAACGGCAGGTTGTCGGAAGTCCTCCAGGCGTCGCATTTCCTGGGGCTTGAGCGTCGGTCATAGGCTGGGCGGGCGTGGGCTGGGAGGAGGCGTTGTGGAACAAGTGGCTCATCTCGGGGAGGACGTGGGGTTTGTCGTTGGGGCTGGACAGTCCTTTCTGCAGCGGCGTAGGTCATGGCCTGGGGTTCTGTGGCCGTCGGGGTGCCAAGTGCCTGTTGCACTTCTTCTTGTACCACGTCCATCAGAGTCGCTGCTTGTGGCTGTGGGGAGGATGGCAGTAATCGGCGTAGTTCCTCTCGGACGATTTGGCGGATAACTTCCCGCAAGCTGTCGCTGGTGGTGGCCGGCGTGTCCGAACGGATTGCACAGGCAGAGGAAGGACGATTGTACTGCCGAGCTCGGACGTCGAGGGTCTTCTCAATCGTGCAGGCTTCTTGCATGAATTCCTCGAGTGTTTTTGGCGGCTGGCGGACGAGGCTTGCAAAGAGTTGTTCTTTTACGTCGCGCATTAAAAACTGAACTTTCTTTTCCTCGGTCATCCCGGGGTCGGCGCGGCGAAATAGGCGCTTCATCTCCTCGACGTAACCGCGGACGGGCTCATTCGGAAGCTAGATCCTGGACTCGAGGAGTCGTTCGGCTCTTTCTTTCCTCACGACACTGGTGAATACTTTCAATAGTTCTCTCTTGAAAAGCTCCCATGTCGTAAGGGACGACTCGTATTTTCGTACCACGTGCGTGCGGAGCCATCCAATGAGAAGAACACGTGTCCAATTTTTGCTGCATCATCCCACTTGTTGAATGACGCCACGCGCTAAAATTGATCCAACCATTCTTCAGGGTCTTCGCCTAGGGATCCATTGAAAGTTTGCGGCACCCAGGGCTGCTGCAGTATGATCTGTGTCGACATCGGTGTTGAGAGGTGAGTAATGCCGCGAATATTTGCAGTTTGTTCGTTTTTCAAATATGCCGCCACATCACTTCATCGCTTTGTTTGCTACGCAAGACGCGACTAGATTTATCTCGATTGATCGCAGCCAGGCAGAGCTGATTCTACGTTGTTCCGGAATGTTGTAGTAACTTTGCGCTCTTTATCTCGAAAGTTCGCTATCAGCTTTAAATTGAGCACGGCCGACAGCGGCCGGCATTCTGTTCGAAGACCGCCGAGCACGCTTGTCGCTTCTCCGCCGTCGACTGATTCAGTCCATTTTGTGTGCAAGTCAGCCCAATAAACAGTTCTTTTAGAAGACCCTTTCGTCCGTCTTCATCGCTGCTTCGACTGCCGTCACCACTACGTGACATCTAGCGATAAAGTGATGTGGCGGCAGATTTGAAAAACGAACACACTGCAAATATTCGCGGCAATATAATGACCCTCTTCCTGCGCCTGGTGTTGAAGATGTCTTAATGTATTAATGTCTTAGAAAAAGTATTAGCTACGAGTTGGTGGGGATCGCCATGTCGTAAAGCAGAATTGTAGGGCTGGTTTTGAGTCGCAGAATACAGCCTATTTGTGGGGAGTTTGTGCACTGATGTACTGCACAGGCGCACGAAGTGCGGCCAATTCTGCCCCGGTGGAGGTTGTCTGATGCGAAGTTTGCTGCTTAATACTGGTCTTTCTCGCAGGAATGACCACTGCATAGGTTGAATTTATAGTTGCGGCCGAATCATCTGCATACACATAAATGCGGTCAATATATGCGACGTGGAGTAGGCAGTGTGTCAACTGTTTAATGCCCGGTGTCGATAAGTTCATGTTTTTCGTTATGCCCGAAATTTTAAGGCGCACACATGGCTCCCGCAGACACCAATGCGCAGAGGAAGGCCGTGCTGCCGGGGTGAACTGTTATGGGATGGACGACTGGTGGGCTGCTATAACCGTTGAAAACGCTGCGTGTAGTCTTTGAACCGCCACTTACACAAGGTGGTGCTTGGGAATCATAGTTAGATGACGTATGTGGATCCGCAGGGTGTCAAGGGTTATATACGTCGAGAGTTGGTAGTCCTGGGTGCTAGAAACGGTAGCAACTGTTGGTGCGCTGCTAGGGAGACCCAGGCATGTGCGAAGCGCCTGGCCTATTATGATCAGGAGGGCATGCAAATTCGTCTTGCGTGTGCTTTAAAGCACTGGTGTACTATAGCGCAAAAATCCCCAAAAGAGAGCTCTGTACAGCTGCAGCATTGACAGAATCGATGAGCCCTATGATTTTCCGCAAAAATCTGAGCAGAGATTAGCTTTTTCTTTACAAAGCGGAAATGCAAGCTCCATGATAAATTCCGGTCTATGATAATTCCTAAAAAAAACGTTGAAAAGTGCGATATGCAATGGCATGGTCGTCAATAGTTAGCGGATAACGAGTCATACTTTTGCGTATAAATGCCACTATAGCGCACTTCTCGGCTGGCACACTCAGACCTTGCTCTGGGAGATAAAAGGAAGTTATGGTTACCGCCCTCTGAAGTCTTGCTCGCCCCTAGAGACGCGTCACAGAAGAGGCCCAGATGCAGATGTCGTCGGCATACATAGAGATATAGACGGTGTTAGGTAGGTACTCTGGGAGTATTGTAAGTGTTAGATTAAACAAAGTAGGACTGAGGACTCCGCCTTGGGACACGCCCCGGTAGGTGTAATGCACGGAAGTGGAGCCATCTTCACACACAAAAAAATGTTCTTTTGTTCAGATAGCTTTGGATCCACTTATACCATAGAGTTTCCTACTATTAACTAGAGGTAAAGCTGGCGCCCCGCCTTTAGGAGTTTGCATGCTGCTTCCTCGAGACCGCCTCAGCTACCATGGGCGCTCTAAGCATCATAGGGCGGAGAGCTATCAACTGCAGAACCAAAACTTTTGGCAAAAATTATATATATATATATATATATATATATATATATATACCAAAAGTGATTTCTGGCAGCTGATTTGGTCAATATAATATAAAATCACCAAAAATTGAAGAAACATAACAGGATTTAATTCACGACGTTTCGGCTGGAGGACCAGCCGAAACGTCGTGAATTAAATCCTGTTATGTTTCTTCAATTTTTGGTGATTTTATATATATATATATATATATATATATATATATAATTAACTATCTCAAGGTTACATCAGCAACAAAGGAGAGAGGACGCAAGGCAAAAAGCTGCGTTGTTGCAGCTTGAGAGCCACCCTGCGCCCTCTGCCGGGGTGTATAGCAAAGGAGCTGATCACAACAACAGTGGAAGAGCGAACTCACAAACACAAAAGAAATACAGCCACAAAATATCTACATCTGACATTCACATGAAGTTACGCCTCTAATATCATTGGAAGTTATTTCACAAAAACTACTCCACATTTCTATGTACAGGAAACATTTACAATCACCCGAGATACAATCGAAGTAAAATGAAGGTACACAAAACTGTATATATGTTCTGAGGTACACAAAACTATATATATATATATATATATATATATATATATATATATATATATATATATATATATATATATATATATATATATATATATATATATATATATATATATATATATATATATATATATATATATATATATTCACGCGTGAATGCGGTATCACTGAACACAGGAACGCAGGATTCGACGAACGTCTGCACGACAGCTGAAGATCGCTGACACCTCCTCTCCTCTTCGAGACGGCGCGTGCTTCAGGTCAGCGCTAAGCGAAAATGCGGAATGCACTGTGTCACTGGCCGCCGAAAAAAAAAGAGCATCGTCCCGATGCGTAGCCGGTGTGTGGAAAAAAAAGTTCACCAAGGGAAGTTCACGTGTTGTGCGGCCGTAAGTCCAGCTCTAGCGCTACCGCTCGTAGTATGGCTTGAGGCGGACAACGTGTACCACCTCAGGGTGCTGGTTGTGCCGAGTCTTCTGAAAGCCGACAGGAACGACCTCATAGTTCAGGTCTCCAAGTGGCCTGATGACTTTGTAAGGTCCAAACAACCGGCAGAGGAGCTTTTCGCTAAGTTCGCGTCAGCGAACGGGAAACGAGACCCACACACGGTCTCCTGATGAGTACTGAGCATCACGGCGTCGGAGGTTATAGTGTTGGCCATCTCGACATTGTTGGCCGAGAATCCTCACCCTGGCCAGCTGACGAGCCTCTTCAGCGAGGTGCAGGAAGGTGTGAAGATCCGCATTCGGGTCGATGTCGTCCACATGCGGTAACATGGCGTCTAGCATCGTGGTCACGTCGCGGCCGTAAACGAGACGGAACGGTGGCATGTTTGTCGTTTCCTGAACGGCCGTATTGTATGTAAAGGTGACGTATGGGAGCACTTCGTCCCACGTTTTGTGCTGAACGTCGACATACATGGAGAGCATGTCACCTAGCGTTTTGTTTAAGCGCTCCGTTAAACCGTTCGTCTGAGGGTGGTAGGATGTCGTCCTTCGGTGGTCTGTATGACTGTGGAGTAAAATCTGCTGTATTAGGTCAGCCATGAAAGTTGTACCCCTGTCGGTGATTAGGGTCTCCGGGGCACCTTGATGCAAAATGATTTGATGTATGAAAAATTTTGCTACGTCAAGGGCTGTGGCACTTGGCAGAGCTGATGTTTCTGCGTATCGGGTCAGATAGTCAGTTGCCACGATGACCCACTTGTTTCCCGAATGAGAAAGAGGGAATGGGCCCACCATGTCCATCCCGATCTGCTGGAAAGGCCGCGATGGTGTGCTATAGGCTTCAAGAATCCAGCAGGTTTTGTTGTGGGCACTTTGCGACGCTGACAGCCTCGGCACGTTCTGACGTAGTGTGCAACGTCGACTGAAGGCGGGGCCAGTAATACTTCTCTTTGATCCTTGCAAGCGTGCGGGCGACACCCAAATGTCCAGAAGTCGGTTCATCGTGTGAAGCTTGAAGGATTTCATCCCTTAGGCTCGTCGGTATAACAATAGGGTATTGCTGATTGTTTGCGGCGAAATTTTTCTTTACGAGGACACCATGGCGAACGCAGAGAGACGCTACCGAGCCCTTGAAAGCATTCGGGACAGTCGGGCGGGTCCCGTTAAGAAACTCAATGAGGTCCCGAAGTTATGGGTCGGCGTATTGTTTGTCAGCGAGGCTCGTTGCACTGATCGCATTTAAGGTGATGTCGTCGTCGTAGTTTCCGTCCTCCGTTGGGGATTCGACGGGGGCACGCGAGAGGCAATCGGCATTCGAGTGTTTCCGGCCGGACTTGCACGCCACTGTCATGTCGTATTCTTGGAGGCGCAGACACCATCTGACAAGGCGGGCTGATGGATCTTTGAGGGTTGCAAGCCAACACAAGGCATGATGGTCTGTAACTACAGTAAAACGTTTTCCATAAAGGTAGGGTTGAAGTTTCGGCGTCACCCACACGATCGCTAGACACTCTTTCTCAGTTGCTGAGTAGTTAGCTTCAGTGCGAGACAAAGAGCGGCTGGCGTAAGCGATGACTCGCTCTCGACTGCTGTGGATTTGAACCAGAACGGCACCCAGGCCTACGTTGCTTGCGTCAGTATGAAGCTCTGTATCTGCGTTTTCGTCGAAGTGAGCCAGAACTGGAGGTCCTTGCAGGTGACGTTGAAGAGTTTCAAATGCTTGTGCTTGAGGGGCATCCCACGTGAAAGGCGTGTCTGTCCTTGTCAAACGCGTCAGGGGCTCGGCGATGTGAGCGAAATCTTTCACAAAGCGACGGTAGTAGGCACATAATCCTAGAAAGCGGCGGACTTCCTTTTGGTCCTGCGGTCGAGGGAAACTGGCAACAGCTTTGGTTTTGTCCGGGTCCGGCAGAACTCCCTCGCAACTGACGACGTGACCCAAGCACTTTACCTCAGTGTAAGCAAAGCGGCATTTATCATTTTTTAACGTTAACCCAGAAGACTTTATGGCTTGAGCACAACTTCAAGGCGCCGAAGGTGTTCCTCGAACTTTGGGGCGAACACAACAACGTCATCAAGGTAGACGAGGCATGTCTGCCACTTCAGGTCTGCCAGAACTGTGTCCATCAGCCGTTGGAACGTCGCGGGTGCAGAGCTCAAACCAAATGCCATTGCCTTAAACTCATAGAGCCCGTCCGGAGTAATAAATGCGTTTTTTTTCTCGGTCCCGTTCATCTACCTCTCTTTTCCAATATGCTGATTTGAGGTCCATGGATCAGAAATATTTTGCATAGCAGAGGCGATCGAGAACATCGTCGATTCGATGAAGGGGATAAACATCTTTTTTAGTTACTTTGTTTAGGCGACGGTAGTCCACACAAAACCGCAGTGTACCATCTTTTTTCTTCACGAGGATGACAGGTGCCGCCCAGAGACTACGAGAGGGCTGAATGACGTCGTCTCGAAGCATCTCCTTAACTTGACGGCTGATTGCGGCGCGTTCCGTGGAAGACACGCGGTAAGGTTACTGTCTGAGAGGGTGCACGGCGTCATATGTAATTATCCGATGCTTGGCCAAGTGTGTTCTGCCGACGCGGGAAGAAGTCGAGAAGGAATCGCCGTAGCGCTGGAGGAGATTTCTACTTGGCCTCTCTGCTGCGGCGAAAGTGCGTGGTTAATGTCGTACTGGAAGTCGGGAACATCGGTGTGAACTTCTGTTGACGACACCATGGCAACACTGGGCGCTCGTCGAATATCGGCGATACCATGAACGTGGGCCACAGTAGTCCCAAGGCTAAGATGTTGGTGCTGACTGCCAAAATTCGTAAGCAGGACTTCGGTTTCTCCGTTTTCGAGGTAAACGACCCCTCTGGCGACAGCAAGGCAGCGGTTGAAAAGCATAATTGGTTTGCTTTCGACGACACCTTCAAATTTTCGCAGCGTCTTCGCGCCGACAGAGACCACAACGCTCGAACGGGGTGGAATGGTGACGTCATCAAGGATGGAAAGAGCCGCGGGACGTTCGAAGGCACTGTGGATTGCGTTCTCGGTGGAGAACGTCACTGACTTCGATTTACGGTCAATGACCGCGCCATTTTCTGTCAAAAAATTCATTCCGAGGATTACGTCCAGGGAATACTGGTCGAGTACGACGAAGGTGGCCAGGTACGTGTCCTCTTCGATGGTTAATCGGGATGTGCACGTGCCAGCTGGGGTGATCAAATGACCCCCGGCAGTACGAAGCTGTGGATCCGTCCTAGGTGTGGTCACCTTTTTCAGAGTCGCGGCAAAAGGTCCACCGATTACCTAGTAGTCGGCGCCGGTGTCCACAAGTGCGGTGACGTCGGTGCCGTCGATTGAAATGTTCAGATCAGCAGTTGTAGTCGTAGGTGTACGGGAACGTCGCGGAGTCCGCTCACGGCTGCGGTGCGGCACCAGGCGGTTTCGTTGCGGCGAAGAATTGATGCGGCGAGGCGTGTTATCGGTCTGGTGACCGTCGGTGCGTCGTATAAGCGGTCGGCCATGTATGTGCAGCAGTAAAGGATCTTGGACATGTCGCAGGTGAGCAACCTTGCCCCCAAAGGTTGCCGCTTCTAGTTTTCCCGACGGGGACTAGGAGACCTTCCACGCGAAATGCCGACGGAAAAACGTCGCGGAGACGAGAAACGACGTGGAGACGGCGACCGGGCATAGCAGTAGGGTGCTTTGGGTGTCGCGGCCAGGTAATCGCTTTTTTCTTGAGGCCATTGCCCACGCTGCGGTCGGGGCGCATCGACACGATATCCCTGCAGACCCATACGTCGGTAACGACAGTTGCGGTAGACGTGACCGGGCCCGCTGCAGTGATAGCACAGAGGGCGATAATCGGCGGTACGCCAGACGTCGCTCTTCCGAGGGAGAACCTGAGAAGGGTGAGTTGGGTGTGGTTGGCGGTGAACGTGGCCAGGTGTATCCGGGCGACTTGGAGGCGGCGGTGGACGGCGAACGGCTGCGGCGTATGTCATCATCTGGTGTGTTGTGTTCGGGTGAAGAGGGGCTGGCGGCGTGAGCGCCTGTTGGACCTCTTCACGAATAATGCCCGAAATGGAAGAAACTTGCGGCGACTCCGGGGCTGGAAAGAGCTTTTGAAGCTCTTCGCGTACGACGGTCCGGATGGTTTCCCGAAGGATGTCGTGGCTAGAAGCATCGACACCGCTGGTAGACATCAGCGACGGCGGACGCTCGTACTGTCTGGATCTCATGTCGAGCATCTTTTCTATCGTAGTGGCTTCGGAAACAAATTCGGCGACCGTTTTGGGCGGGCTTCGAGCTAACCCAGCGAAGATCTGCTCCTTGATGCCCCTCATAAGAAAACACAGCTTCTTCTCTCCGGACATGTTGGGATCAGCCCGGCGGAAGACCTTCGCCATGTCCTCGAAGTAAACGAGGACGGTCTCGTTTGGTAGTTGGACGCGTGTCTGGAGGAGCAGCTCTGAACGTTCTTTCCTGAGGACGGTGGTAAAAGCCTCCAAACACTGAGTCATGAAGGAGCCCCATGTTGTTATTGTGGCTTCTCGGTTCTCAAACCAAATACGAGCTGCACCCTCCAGTAAAAAAAAACACGTGCTGCAGCTTCGAGTCGTCAGCCCACCTGTTGTATTGGGCTATGCGCTCGAACTTCTCGAGCCAGTCCTCCGGGTCCTCACCTGGGAAACCTTGAAAGGTGGGTGGTTCGCGTGGCTGCTGCAGCACGACAGACGGCAAAAGGATGGCATCCGGCATGCTGACGGGAGTGTTTGTGGGCACTGATGGTCGCGCTGAGGTCAGTTTCCTGGCGGTCGGACGAGACTGCAGAGGCCCGAACTCTGGTTGCAGTCCTTGCAGCCGCCGGCTACTTTGCTGGGTGGGCGTAACTTCGACTCTCAAGGTGTCAAGCGGGCTGGAGTCCCGGCTTCTTGGAGGGGTCCTGAGCATGGGGTGCACTACCCAGCAAAGCTCCACCAAAATGTCACGCGTGAATGCGGTGATCACTGAACACAGGAACGCAGGATCCGACGAACGTCTGCACCACAGCTCAAGATCGCTGACACCTCCGCTTCCTCTACTTCGAGACGGCGCGTGCTTCAGGTCAGCGCTAAACGAAAATGCGAATGCACTGTGTCAATATATATATATATATATATATATATATATATATATATATATATATATATATATATATATATATATATATATATATATATATATATATATATATGTCCTGATCACGAGCCATGTACATTCAAACATAGGAATAAGTGTCACTAATTTACGCCGTGAAGTCTCTTCAAGTATTATGTTGTTCTTTTGCAGAATATTGAGGTAATGGGTTAAAATATATGTTAGTGACTGCTTACCGTACGTGCTGCGACAGAAAGGTACGCACCATGACATTTTGCTCCGTGTATTGTAGGATGGAATCGAACGAGACATGTTGAAAATTGATAAAAGGAACTCATTATTATTTGAAACAGCGTTTTGGTACATAGAGATTAACTTGAATTGGAATAACTCTGAGATTGTCATAATATTAAACCTTGCAAAGTAGGTACCCGTATCAGTACACCACGGCACATTAGCTATTAATCTAATTGCTCGTTTTTTAGCAATTAGAATTTTCATTTGATTTTGCTTGGTGGTTTTCCCCCAGACCATGAGACAATAAGTTATATGTGGCAACATAAATGCTTTGTAAATTAATATTATCATTTTAGTGGGAAGTGTGTGCCTATGGCGACACAGGATGCCAATAATCTTGTCTATTTTTGTGCACATTTTCTTTAAGGGCACAGGGTAAGCCCTATACTTCCCATGCATTTTAGGCCATGTTGAGGTACATGTTTCTCACTAATAACAGTAGCCTAATAATACATATATCATTGTTTGCCAAATTTTGCGCTCTTTTTACTGAACTAGAATATTTGAAATGTGTTGAAAATTCGATTTTTAATAAAATATTTTCCGGTAGTACTCAAATCTGGCCTTTCTTTGCGCATTTCAAAATTCATAACAGAATAACTGCTCAGTGAAATTGCTTAATTCTAGTTCAGTAGTTGGCAACACTTATGTAGATGATTGCAAAAAAAAATCAGCCGTCTGTCTTGAAAGGCATTGGAAATAATGGTACCTTTGTAAGAAAAAACACTGTTTTGAGATAATAGAGCGTAAAGAGAAAAAAGATGTGAAAAACCATTTTTTGTTCGCAGAAACGCCTCCATAGTAATTGTTTTAATAGCCCCCTGCTTCGTAGTCACTGTCGCCGTCATTTTGTCGCTTTTCGGCTTGTCGTTTTGACTGTCGGGCCTCTTTTGTAAGCTGTCATGTTGCTCGGTCCGCAAAGTACATGCGCTTATGGTCAGCTTCCCTCAGCCACTTGATGGTGTTGCTCCCTGGGTTCAATCCACACGCCTTCAAAACGTTGGCCCGTGCGATGCTACCATCATTAAATGAAAGAACAGCATCCAGTGTTGCCATCCGTAGGGTCCGAAGCCTAACAAACACATTCTTTGGCGCGCGTTCCCAAACAACATGGTTGAACGACTCATTTGCATTTTGAGTTCGCCCATGCAGGCACTTCTCTAGGAGCTCAGCCTTCGATAGCTCCCTATAAATGGGTTTGATAGCCTCCAAGACAGATGCAGGCAAACTCTCCTTGTGGAAAAATGGCTTGCCCTCTGACTGACTTCTGTTGAAGGCACACCACGTATCAGGTCCCTTTGGGCAAAGTCCATGGCATGGGTCATCGTCTGTGGCCGATAAGTGGAAGAAGGTTTCCCAAACGGCCTTTCGCATTTCATCCAGGTTTCCTACATTTCTTCTGATGGCCAAACCATAGTACGTCTGGAGCTTGTCTATTACTGCATCAGTCAGTCGGCCTCGGCCCGAGAGGCTCTTTCCATCAGAGAGTTTTCCTGCTTTGTTTCCTTTTTTTAGCCTTCGTAACCTTGTGCCCATCCTTTTTTGCACGTGCCCTATGCACTCAACCTTGGATATTTCAACGGAATCACCATATGGCATTTGTGCCTTCACAGCCATAAAAGCCTTGCTGTCACCATCCCCAAGGTATTTGACGTATCGAACGCCGTGAAGCTCCTCACTCCTGCCGAAAATTTTCAGTGCTCCTGCGACTTCCATTCCACCGCTGGTGCCTTGGTAGTTGCTTTGGCACACCTCTCTATGAAGGGGGTCACTGTTTGTACCCTTGATGCTGCACTTTGGACAACGTTTAGACAAAACCTCCACATCCAGCACTTTCCCAGAGTCTACACTGGTCGCAGAGACTATGCCGTTATTGGAAGTATGGCCTCGCTTCTGCCAGCTTCCATCAAGAGCAACTGCGATGTCTTTATCCCCCTCATTCAGCTGCACAGCTTCGTCAGCTGCCCTTTTCATCGACTCCTGAGCAGCAGCTTCGATGTGACCTAGAAGCTCTTGAGTATATTTCCTGCAGCCATTCCCTTACCAATGGACCTCAAGGCATACACTAACCTGAGGTTGGCTTCATAGAGGCCAGAATTAGTTTTCTTCGACGTCTCCAATCGTTCTGCGGCACTACACACTTCACAGTTCAAACTGTAAATGCTTGCAACACCTACCCGTTTTGTCACAATTTCGATGAGCTCAACACTTCCACCGCACTCTCTGCACACACAAATCTGTGTAATTGCGGCACAAATCCCGTCCATGTTCATTAAGGCATATTGGCTGCTGCTCTGTAGCACATCCTCTTCCTGGAAGCACAGAGAAAATCTTGAAAGCTTCGATGTCGAGGAGCTGGCGCGTTCGGCGTTCGGGATCTCCTTCGGTCGTGGACATCCTTTTGCTTTTTCACGATGAGCGTAGCGGTTGCCGTGAAATTCACGCCTGACGAAGGCCTTCTTTGCCCTGGGCATCTCAACTTATCAGCAGCAACCAACACCGGCACAATTTACAATACTGATCGAAAGGGATAGCACTCGGACGCAGCTGCATGAAGGTTGCAGAAACGTGGAAAAAAACGTGCAAAGCGTCTCAGGTTTGTCTTGGCTAAAAAAGAGGAGCTGTACAATAGTTGCCAGACACTTTTTTATATGTAGCTGATTTTAGACCAAGTTTTGAAATCAGGTGGTGGACTTTTTGGTTGAAAAAATTGACGTTAATCCTGAAAGGGGGCGTAGCCGCTCACTACTTGGTTTCGGAAAAAGCGTTTTTCAGCCGTAAATATGGCTTTCTGAGGAAAGTGCGAACATGGAACATGTGTAGAAAGAATTGAACTTCTAAAATTCCAAAAGAAAAAAAAAACGATTTTTTTTTCTAATTTTACCTTACCCTGTGCCCTTTCACACATTTCACAGCTGGCATGACCTCAATTTTTTTGTTTGCTAATCAAAGGTCGAGATTTGCACGCACCATTCTGTTTTTAGCTCGGAATAATATTGCTTTCGTCTTGGTAATGTTTACTTTTAGGAAATTCTTAAAGGACCACTGACGCAGGAATTCTAAGAACTGATTGCTGAGTCCTAGTAGGTCAGTTTCTGTATTACCTGAGGCAAGCATTGTGAGGTCGTCTGCATATGCTATTATGTGTACAGGAAGAGGAGCAGGAAATATATCATTAATGTAGATATTAAATAAAAGCGGCCCTGGAATGCTGCCTTGGGGTGCATTGGAGAGGATAGGCGGCGAGTTTGATATTGCGTGATTAATAGAGACCGCTTGTTTACGATAGTTCAAATATGACTGAATTAAAGATAAGCTTGTTCCTCTAATGCCATAGTAATTGAGTTTATGTACCAGTAAATCATGATTAAGCAGGTCAAATGCTTTTGAATAATCAACAGGTATTCTGAGTACAAGGAGCTTCCCCTCAAACGCTTTTATTATTCTCTTTTTGCTTAATTAGTTCCATTTCTGTGGACCTTTGTTTTCTGAAACCGAATTGACTGTCTGATAAGACTGAATATTTAACCATAAAATTATGAATTCTCACATAATCGTTTCCAAACCTTCGGATAATATCGGAAGAATGGAAATAGGCCTGTAATTCGCCATATCCGACGTAGTACCGCCTTTGTTAATGACAGTCACTTTTGCTACCTGCATTTCATTGGAAAGACACCAGATCTTAAAGCTAGGTTATAGATATGGATTAGCATTGGGGCTAGTATAACGACTACATACTTAAAGGGTTTGACTTGAAAGCCATCTTTATCTTCAGATCTGCTAATTCTTAGATTTCTAAATACTGTCATGATTTCGTCTTCATGTGCAGACTACATGAACAGGGATTCCGGAATACATGGCGTGTTATACGCGTTACCCACAGTTGTATCAGAGGGACAGCATAGTGTATTGGTTACGTTAAAAAAGAAATTGTTAAATTCATTACACAGTTCCTAATCACTTTATGGGGATACCATCTTTCATTATTGTCGTAATAGTTGTTTTTGAGGTGCGATTTAGTAATTTGTTCAGTTGGCCCCACTGGTTGTGAACATTTCTTTTAGATCCCTCCGAAAATGCACTACCTAAATACCTTATCATGGCAGTTCTTAGTTCTTGATTTTGCTGGTTGCGGTATTTTTTTCTATTTTTCAAGCTTAGAAGGCTGCCACGATTTCATGAATTGCGCAAACATTTTATCTTTGGTCGTTATTTTGTGTAGCAGTTCCTGTGTAACCCATAGCTTCTTAGGATTGCGTTTGCGCGGACGGACTTGCGGAAAACATTTATCATAGACAGTTTTATTTTGAACCAAAATGCATTATACGCCTCATTCACGTCTTTTAAAGAGAGCACATCGTCCCAACTTGTTTCATATAGCATCGAACGAAAAAGGCCGTGTGGTGATAGCAATGCGTCGAAAATGTGGAGAGGGTGCTGCGGGAACTCGATAGGGCATTCAGCTTGGACGAAAGCGAAAACAGGGAGATGGTCACTTAATTCGGACAGTACAGTGCCAGCTTTCTTTTCACATTTTTCTGCCTTCGTGATTACAATATCGATGGAGGAAGATGTGGAGCACGTGATGCGTGTAGGTACTTCGATAAGATTGAAAAAGCCATAGGCATCTAGTAAGCTTATGAATTCTCGTTGTAGTGCTGAATCACATCGCGTATCAATATTCAAATCACCCGATAAATACAATACTTGCTGGTGTGCTGTTGCAAAATCAAACAGGCTTTCGAGAACGTCTAGGCAGCCTCTCAAATTTCCATTAGGAGGACGGTATAGAACGGTGAAAAGGTTATTTTCACCTTCTACTGCCAGTATTTCAATATCTGTGGTAGAAACTGTGAATAGATTTTTTTCTACAGCAGCTAGTGTGTTCAATATCTGTAACGACACTCCGCCACCTCGGCGCCCAGGTCTATTGAGAACAAAATTTGTATAGTTACTTAGAACTGAATAGTTTGCGTCATCTTGGTACCAGGTCTCGGTAAACATAATAACATCAAAAGAAAATTTGAAAACAGAAAAAAGGGCTTCTATTTCATCAACTTTGTTGTTGACTTAATGGCAGTTCAAGTGAAAAAGTTTTACGTCATTTGTGCTGAGTAGCTTGTTTAACTGTGCTCGAGTAAGCAGGCGAAAGCAATCCATGATGAAGGATAACTTCTTAGGTCATCTTGGCAACGTCACTGCTATTTCTTATCTTTAGCAGCGTGCTTTTTTCAGATTTCCGTGCATAGATATGACCTCCACGCACCCAGACAAACTTCCAGTTTGATTCGCGCTTCTTATTGACAGCCAGCCCCAGCAAGCGCTTGCGATCTGGGCACAGGTGCTCGTTCACATACACTGAACTCGTT
>NC_135497.1:365471035-365473535 GCF_052857255.1 Amblyomma americanum
ATTGTCCCCAGTTTTTTCACTTGCATTCTCCCACAATTACTGCTATTTTCTTTCTCTTTTTTTTATTATTATTCTAATCTTGTATTGTCACGCATTGTACTATGTTGTCACCCATTTGATGTTATCCCCCGTCATTTTTTTGCTGTCATGTCGGTCTTCGCTTCATGCATTGATGAATTGTTTACTCTGAATGGTCATTTGTCTTGCGGTAGATTGTACTTCCGACTCATTGCAGTTCGTTTCTGGTGTTGGATTTATTGTTAGCCTTGTCTTTTGTCTGTATCTGTATGCGTGTGCACGGAGTGCCCTTCTAAGGATTGATTAGGAACTTGTATTATTTGATTCCTCTCGTATTGCCACAACCCTTGTCTGAATGGATATTTCCAAGTCTTGTACTATGGCTCTTCTTTCTTTTCCCCTTGATTTTCTTTCTTTTTCTTATTCTTTTTGTCTTTGTGTTTTTTTTTCTTTTTTCTCTTCTTTTTTTAGAGGCCTCGTTGGCATTCCTCTTTACCCCCTCCCTTCCCCCCTACCAGTTCCTTTCGAATGTTGCCTTCTGCATGTACAGGGGTCAAGCCCTTCACGTTTGTCACCAAAATGCGCCCGTCACCCCTTTCCAAAGCAGCCCTGAGGTGGTGGAAAAGAATGCCCCCATTTTTTCTTTTTTTTAAATGTCCAATTTTGTATTCTCTTGTCTTGCCACCACCCTTCTCTGAATGCATATTACCAAGCCTTGTACAATGGCTCTTCTTTCCTTTTTTCACTACGTTCTTCTTTTTCTTTTTTCGTCTTTTTTCTCTATTAGAGGCCTTGTTTGCATTCCTTCTTACTCCCTCTCCTCCCCCCCCTACCAGTTTCTCTGGAATATAGCTTCCTCCTTGTACAGGTGTCCAGCCCCTCACAATTGTCACCAAAATTCTGAGAGTAGCGACACCTCGAGGGCCTTTCCAAGGCAGCCCTGAGGTGGTGGGAAAGAATCTCTCCCTTTTTTATATTTTTTATTATTTTATTCTTATTATTCTTTTGTTATTGACAAAAAAATTTTTTTCGGCCTCTCGGGAACATCTGCATTCAGGTTAGGAGACGCCTTCTTAGATTGTCACCAATTCTCTCTCTTCCTTTGTTTAAAAAAAATGTTCTTCCTGGTCTCTTCCCTCCCCCCCTACTGTTCGGAACTCTTGCTTTGCTGTAAACTTGTAAACTTTATACCTCGCGCATTCTCTATAAAAAGGGGGCGTGGAACCGGCGAGATGGCGGTGACCTTTACAAGCTTTCTACTGCTCACGGAGGTGTTTTCGGCGAACATTTTGGCGGCGGTCCTTCCTGACGGATTTCCGTTCGACGACGTATGCCCGGAATTGGTTGACAGTGGTTCTTCGTGTACGACTGCATTGTTTGAGAGCTTCGAATTGCAACAGTGCCCAGCCAGCGACGAATTTGAACAGTTTGTGATTCCGAGCTGGCAACATTGCCAAGTGGGCGTCGACGCTGCCAAGTGTCTGCTACAAAAGCATCGGAGCAGCACTGTAACGATAGGGCGTGGAACCGGCGAGATGGCGGTGACCCTTACAAGCTTTCTACTGCTCACGCAGGTTGGTCTTTTTCACCCTTTGAAACCGTCGCGCTACATTTTGCCAGTTCCACCCCAAATTCTTTATCATACTTTTTTCTGTAAGCCACGCGGTTTTGTGTTGTCAAATCGTCTGTATGTTAAGAGGCATTTTTCAGTTTTTCGTAGCCCAGCGTTTTATCTGCTAATCTTGTTGCTTTGTGGCGGGGATATTGAGTGTAACCCTGGCCCAGCAACAGCTGAACAATTTCAAGAGCTGTTGAATGGTCAAACCACAATTCTTTCCAAGTTATCGCAGCTTACCACGGACGTAACTGACGTAACAGCCCGGCTTGTTGTATTTAAAACTAAGTTAGGAAAAATTGACGCAATTGAAACAGCTCTAGCCAACGTTGAAGATCAACAACGAAAAGATCATGAAGTTCTGACAAGCATGACTGCAAAAATAGGCGATTTCGAAAATCGTGGAAGGCGTAATATTTTGATTTTTTACGGCGTAACTGATTCTGATGACAGTGAGACGGCAGCCAAGTCTGAGGAGCTTATCATAAGTCAGTGCACTGAGAAGCTGGAATTGTCTTCCGTGTCTATTGAACGTGCTCATAGGCTGGGTAAATTCTCCCAAGGAAAAAATCGGCCTATCATTGTGCGCTTCAATTCCTTTAAAGACCGCCAGGCTGTGCTTGCAAATGCATTCAAGCTCACGGGATCCAGTGTTGCTATATCTGAAGACTTTTGCTGTCCTCTCCGTGATAAGAGAAAGAAATTATGGGATTATGCCAAACAAAATGGCGAAAAAGGCGTGAAAGCAGTTCTGAAATATGATACGCTTCATTTGGGTAGTAGGCGTTTCCAATGGGACAGTGAAGCCGGCACCGTACGGGAACAATGACAAACCACTGTTCATTCTGCGATGTGCCCAGTCAGCGT
>NC_135497.1:365478535-365564691 GCF_052857255.1 Amblyomma americanum
CATTGCGGAACCAGAGTGTAAAAGTGTCTCGTGTGAAAATACTGGAAGATATCTATAGCAAGTGCACAGGTACCATAGTCCTGCATAAAGTCAGCGATAAACTTCCAATAAGGAAGGTCTTCAGGCAGGAACACACAATTTTACCAATGCTATTCACGACCTGTATGCAGGAGGTATTCCGAGGCCTGGACTGGAAACAGTTTGGGGTAAATGTTAATGGAGAATACCTAAATAATCTGCGATTCGCTGATGACATTGCCTTGCAGGGTCACTCACAAGCTGAATTGCAAGGCATGATCAAAGATTTAAACAGGCAGGGCAAAACGGCGGGTCTGAAAATTAAATGCAGAAAACCAAAATAATGTTCAACAGTCTGGCAAGGGGACCGCAGCTCACAATTGGTAGCGAGATATTGGAAGCGGTAAGGGAATACGTATACTTAGGGCAGGTAGTGACCACTGATTCGGATCATGAGAGGGAAATAAGAATAACAATGGGTTTGGTTTATTGGGGTTTAACGTCTCGAAGCGACTCAGTCTATGAGGGACGTCGAATAAGAATGGGGTGGAGCGCATATGACAGGTTCTCTCAGATCACGAATTGTAGTTTTCCAATATCCCTCAAGAGAAAAGTATGCAATAGTTGTACCTTCCCAATATTCACCTATGGGGCAGAGACATGCAGGCTAAAAAAAGAGGTGAGCTTAAGTTGAGGGCAACGCAACAAGCTGCGGAAAGAAATTTGATAGGTGTAAGACCGGAAGCGGGCGGAGTGGGTGAAGGTACAAACGCGGGTTAATGACATCCTAGCCGAAATCAAGAGGAAGAAATGGGCTTGGGCAGGACATGTAATGCGAAGGAAAGATAACCGCTGGTCCTTAAGGGTAACGGAGTGGATTCCAAGAAAACGCAAGCTCAGCAGGGGGCGGCAGAAAGTTAGGTGCGCGGATGAGATTAAGAAGCTTGCGGGGATACGTTGGCTGCAGCTGGCAAAGGTTAGGGTTAATTGGAGAGACATGGAAGAGGCATTGGCCCTGCAGTGGGCGAAGTCAGGCTGATTATGATGATGTGATGATAGCCTGCACACCGAACAGATTTCCTAAAGACAAGGTAAAGCCGATTTCTACCCGAAAATGGGCCTTCTAGAAAACGTATTTGTAGCACTGTGTGCACCGTCAGCTACACGCGCGCACAAGACCACTGCGCATGTCTCAGCACAAGATTTGCCGGTATAAATACCGGCGCACTTCGCAATAAAGAGGCATTCCTCGTTCGGACATCCTTGCGTCCTACATGGTGTCAGAAGTGGGGGGCGGTTTCGTACTGTCGTTCGTATGGTAAAAAGTAGCCTTGCAGGCTGAAACGGTCCCAGCAGGAACGGCCGGGAAAGTTGGAAAAAAAAATGGCGTCATCGACTCTTCCGCCACCGACACCGCTGGACACAACGGGAGGCGCTTTTCCAAGCAATACCGTTTGGAAGAAAGAGTTTGACCTATATGCAACGGCAACAAAGCTGAGAGAGCAAGCAAAGGAGGTTCAAGCTGCCACGTTCCTTATGGCAATCGGCGAAGAAGCCAGGCGATTATTCTACACTTCCACGTTCGGGAATGACGCCGACAAGCACACCAAGATTGTCAAGCAGAAGTTCGAGGACCACTTCAGGCCAACAACTAACTTGACATTGAACGAATTTGGCTTCGACTCCACGAACCAGCAAGAGGGTGAGTCGTTCAACGATTGGCTCACAGAACTTCGGTCCCTTGCACAGCAGTGCAAGTTTGGCGCACTAAACTAAAAGACCGAATGTTGCGCAGCAGAATTACTCTTGGAGTCAGGGACAAAGTTTTGCAGCAGAGACTTGTGTTGGGAAATCCGTTTTACAGCAAAGCTGTCGAAATCTGCTGCGCTAGCGAACAAGGCAAAGAACGTTTCAGTGATATGCAGGACGCATATCCTACCAGAATAGATGCAGTGAAATCAAAACTGAACGCTTGGTTGAGATGTGGTTGAGATGAACATAAATGTGGAAACTGTGGCGCTCTGGGTAAACAGTGCAACAAATGCGGAGGCCGCAACCATTTCGCGCGCGCATGTCAAACAAAGGCCGCTGTCACAACCGCGCAACAAAGGACGAAGCGTACATGAAGTTCACATAACACAGGACGAAGAACTTTTTCTTCAAACTCTTGAAGTTAGTGCCGTAGATCGGGATGATCGCTGGACTTCAGGGGTCCTTATCGCAAGCATGTATGCAAGGTGCAAGATTGACACCGCTGCAAACTTCTGTGTAATGCCTGAAGCGATGCTAAGTTGTATAACATCCCAGCCTGCACAGCTATGCTCCGCCACACTGCGCACGTTTTTCTGCCACAAAGGAATTGCATCAAAAAAGATTACGCTGCGCATTAGCCACAAAGCACAGTGCACGGAAGCAGAATTTTTTATTGCCAAGCCCGAGGTCCCAGTGACACTGAGTGGCTGCGTTGCTGAACGTCCTGGACTTATAAACCGCATAGGTTCAATTGATGCCGGCGGCTGTAGTGACCCTCATTAATTTGAAGACGTCTTTAAGGCCTAGGAAAACTTAAAGGTGTTGACTGCCACATCCAGCTGAAGCCCAGTGCTCAAGGCATCGTTAAAAGACACTGCGCTTATCAAACAGTACGCTTATCATGGCTAGCGTTAAAACTTGGCGCCCTCTTCCCACTCTTCTTGAGGGATTTTCCACGGTTGTTTCCGTATTTACCTAACCCGTTTAGAAAAGTCTTTAGCAAATGATTTCAGGCTTTTTTGGTGTTTGGATTTTGAGCTGAGTTTAGTCTTCTTGAACACGATCGTAATACTAATTTTTTTTCACAGACTTCGAGAGGTTTCAAAACGACTGGTCGCGCCTTATTTATTTCCTTTTTTACGAAGCCTGTGGCATCTTCTGACACCACTCACAGTTAAACATTCTTCCGGAAAAAAAGATCCATCTATTACTTCCTTTTCCAGTTCCTCGCTAAGCTGTTTTATTCCGAAAATGATCATGTTATTTCTCCTTCCTCTGTTTTCTAAATCGTCTGCCTGGTTCCTAACTATACTAAGCAGCTTCTGAAGTTCTGATTGTGCCGATTCTATGCCTTTAACCTTCGTGGCTAAGAGATTTAGGCCCGACAACTGTTTCTCAATACCACCATTTCGCTAAGTGAAACCAGCAAGTTTATTCACAATTATGTTTTTAGACGCCTGCAGATCCCCATTGTTCAATTATTCTTGCTCTAACATTCTACGAATTCCGATAGCATTAGTTTTTCAATCGGGCGAGGATTTTTTTCAACACCGCCACAAGACAACATATCTTTTGATAATGCAATCCCGCAAGAAAGGAAACGCTGAACACAAAGGGGGCTGGGCGGCAGCACTAGCAAGCGATCGTCACTCCTGCAGCAATGTGCAGATTTGAAATCACTAACCTGGATAGCAAAGCAAAAAGGATTGCTTAGATGATGATGCCTCGTTTGCTGCTGCCATGGCCATTGTGATAAAATCGACTGCTAAAATCATTCAGCGCGTTGTTGTGTCTCTGTACGAAAACTAATGTACGCCAAGAATATTTATAAAACATTTTAGTAGCGTTTATTACGATAATAACATTAAGTGCTAAGCACAGAATATACTCAGAAAAAGGAAATTTTGTAGGTCGCATAATTACCATGACCCGATGGCATTACGACTGCACTGCGTCTTCTGAATTTCACTGCTTCTAATCTTCCGCCATTTCGTACGGATTTCCACACGCTCGTCTGATGACGCTTCCACTTGAACGGCTGGAAGATGAAGTCAGCGAATTCCACCCTCCGGTTACACACTACGATCTCGCCATACTCCTCTTCGCACCGTACCTCTCGTCCTCATTCCACGGTAATTACATTCAGCGTGGTTCTGGTGGAAACCACCATCCGCTTGACGCTTGACGTCTGAAATAGCAGCCATCGGAAATTACTTTTTAGTGCCGTCGTGAGTACGCATCCCGCAAATGCAGCTTTAAATTTCTTTTATTTCTTTAGTGTCGTGCCCCGGGTGCGGTGCAGCTTTTACGCAGCGGTGAGGTTCTTATGCGGTGGCTTAATATAAAACATTATTGAGGCCACTTTAAAATCAAACGGCTCGCTAAATAGCAGCATTTGGGCTGAATAATTCCTGTGGTTGCCGTTTTAGTGCTCTAGCGTTTCCAAAGCGCTGAAAAGTGGTTTTCTGTCTGTACGAAGCTTGCTTCTAGCACGTGGGCCACATTGTTAACGTGACGTTGTAACGTCACAACAAGCTGCTCATCATATCGTGAGCCCACCGTGGCAATTCCATTTAATGATCAGTTGTGAGAGCACCCCCACGAAAAACAGAGGTGTCATACATAGGTATGCCCCTAAACTTCATACGTTCGTACCTGCAGCATCGCAAATAAAAAAGTTGTAATAGGAGAAAATCTTTATTCTTCTATGCGGGTTACTACAGGCGTGCCTCAAGGAAGCATTCTAGGGCCCCTATTGTTTATTTTTTTTATGTCAATGACATTGTAAATATTAGTACAAAGCCAGAATATATAATATGCGCTGACGACACAACACTTTTCTTTTGAAACAATGAGCACTACCAGCTTGAATATAACACAAATCAATCACTGGATAGTTTAAGCGCCTGGAGGAAACTTACTTCACTGGCGATAAATGTAACCAAAACAAAAGCCGTGCTTTTTTCCACAAGGCAGTCTCCGATGCCTATCATGCCCTCAAATAATAATCTAGTTTTTCACCATGCTCCTATTGAAGTTGTTGATGAAATGAAAACACTTGGTGTTTATTTCGACAAAAATATGTCCTGGGATAGACAGAAATTCAATTTCACGCCTGTCAAAAACAGTAGTTATTTTTGCAAAACTCCATTTCTTCCTGCAGCTGAAAATTAACCTACATGTCTATAACCAACTATTCTTGTCTCAACTAAACTACTCTTTCCTTGTATGGGGTACAACTACACAAAATAAATCGAATATATGAACTACAAAAAGGCTATTCGCCATATATCTAAAAAAGATATATATCTACACTCATACTGCGGCCGAGCCGCCGCGGTGGCTGAGTGGTTACGGCGCTCGGCTGCCGGCCCGAAAGACGCGGGTTCGATCCCGGCCGCGGCGGTCGAATTTCGATGGAGGTGAAATTCTAGAGGCCCGTGTACTGTGCGATGTCAGTGCACGTTAAAGAACCCCAGGTGGTCGAAATTTCCGGAGCCCTTCACTACGGCGTCCCTCATAGCCTGAGTCGCTTTGGGACGTTAAACCCCCATAAACCAAACCAATCATACTGCGGCCGCTTTTTATGAATTTTAAAGTAATCTCAGTACACTATGTCTGTTTGTTTAACTTAGCAGTTCGCTACAAATACCACGTAACTGCCTCTGAGAGTACAATGTTTTCGATATCCAATTTAACAACACTTACACGAACATATCCTACGCGTTCTGCTCACAACTGGACGGTACCATTCGTACGAACGACGTTTGGCCAGCAAATGCTTGATCATAATCTACCTACACATTTAAACTATTTTCGCCAAAATAAAGTTAATATTGAAAATGTAAATAAGAAAACAATAAATTCATTTCTTCATCGCGAGCGTAATCTTTCTGGTTTTTCTGCAGTGTGTTTCTCCTGTATCTTCTTCTTTTTTACAGGTTTGTTGCTATGTTCAGTTGCTGTTATTTGCTGATCATGTTTGTCATTCATACTGCGCCTTTACCTTTAACAACAAAAAGACTGAACTATGCGTAGCAAGAGCTACAATGTCTGTAAATGTACTGGCATGTACTGCCTAAAATGTAAGTGCACTAAATGTTGTTACGGACACCTGGCTGTTTTGCCATGTAATGGGGCAACAGCACCGTCAAATGAATTAACGTTCACTTTTTGTCTCGATTCCCTCATTTTTACTGAAATGGAAATAAACTTCCAACTTCAAACAAGGCCCACCGATGGCAGCACCTGCCGTCGCAGGGCAGCGGCGCGTAGCTTGACCGCTGCACCTCTGCACCTGGAGTGGAATCAGTACACCCAGGTATCTGCGAATGTAGCGAGTGACCAATTCTACCACAGTACAAGTCTGTCTAAAATGATGCAATCACACTCAAACATACATATGATATATCAACCTAAGGAAGCATGTTCAAGCCAAGCAACAGCTACAAAGTCAAGGTAAACCATGCCAAACAGGACTAACGGTGCTAGCACACGATAAATCATGCTTAACCCCAAGCGAAACCGCCCGTGATTTTTTTTGCTTCCACGTCTGCGCCTTTCTCAAACACTGAGTGTCAATTCCCAGCGCTATGCCTGCTAGAAATTTGGTTCATAAAATCAGGCGCGCGATTACGCGGTCACAGGACTTACCAGCGACAGAAATAAACCAAGATATATTGATGTTATTTGGAGAGCAGTCCAACTTTTTCTTTTTTAGCAGATCGTACATTGCAAGGCGGATTGAGCGATGATTCAGGCCTAGATGGTTAAGGTGCTGCTTTATTTTCATGGTAAGACTACAGTGGTCGCCTATGCTCTCCACACTGTTGCACCGCTTATCTATACCGCAGTTCAAGAGAAAATGGAATATATACAGAAGATATGACTGTACTGAACTACTCACAGCGTGAATAACAAAATTCCAGAGCAACGCCGCCAACAGGCTTTGATTTGACAGTGGAATTTTGCAAAAGCATTGTTTGCAAAACGGGAATTCATAAAGGGCAGCACATAAAAAAAGGTTTGCCCGAAGAACGGTTCAAGCCACCACCCTCGCCTTCAAATATTGAATCCTTCCCTCCATCATCCTCACCTCATCATGTCTGCCCTCCCTCGCCCTCACCTCATCATGTATCCCTCACCCTCACCTCAATATGTCTTTCCTCCCTCACCCTCATCCTAACGAATTTTCATGCGCCCAACCTCCCTCACCCTAAGCTCACCGAATGAAATCCTCATGAGGTGAGGGTGAGGACGCCCTCATGAGGGTTCGCTCTTGTGAGGATGCCCATCTCGGGAGCTGATTCTTGATATCGGTACATGGTGTCTATCGTGGGCAGTAATAATGGTCAGCCAACTGCTAGGTTTTTAGAATAAAGATTGAATTATCGAATAATAATGGATATACCGACGCGTTTCGCTTCCACCTAGCCAGTTTCTAATGTAGCGAAATATTTATAAACAAATCCTGACCCCCCCCCCCTATTACCTGGCTTGATTCTCTACCTTTACGTTGTTTTTGATTGAAAACTGTGGTATCATTTTTTTGTCCGGCGTCTTCAGAAATAAATAAATTTCAGTTGCAATATTTACATCGACTGCAGAGAATGGCGTCCTCGCAAACTAAAGCGGAAATCACAGCCACGTAAGGCAAAGTGAAACGACCCACTTTATTCCCGCCAGAGCCTGTTAAGTAAAAAGCATAAAAAATATATCAACTTACTGCTGTGAATCCAAACTAATGGCTGCCTGTTATGTTTTGAGGTGCAGAAGTGTGATGTTTTTATGCGTTGAGAAAGCAAAACGAATGAGGCGTCACAATCGTTACCGGCTACGTAATTCAATCCACAAGTAAGAATTCGGTGCAGTCTAGGCGGCAATAGTAAATAAGTAAATAAATAAAATATAAGCTCACATAACGTCCAGTTCTGTTCAGTTCATTGCCTTAAATCTTCCTCCATACGGGGGTGTTATATAAAGGTTTGGTTTTTATTCAATGGTCAAAACATATTGTGATAAGTAATCATTGAACAAAATTCATAACTGAAAGCTGTAAAAAACTGGCAGGACGGTTACCGCTATGTAAAGCGAGATTCCGTCACAGCTGTGAAGGTATCTGTGTTAAAATATGTTGAGGTACAATCTGAGATCGACTCCATATCTTTATAGTTCTAGTCAGCTCTTTTTCAGTTTTCTTCACATACTCTCTTTTTGACTAGCTATCCTCTCCTGTCCACCGCTCAAGGCGCGCGGCGCCACCGATGCCGCTGTCTTCGGGAACGCGTTTCGCAGCAGCTGCCGCAGAGGGTCCGTGCTATACACATTCCTCCGCTCTCGCCATTCTCTTTCATTGCAACCACCCTCCGGTTACACACTTCGATCTCGCCATACTCCTCCTTCTAAGGTAATTCTCTTCTTCCTTCCACAGTAGATACCTCCACGTTGGTTCCGGTGGGAACCACCCTTCGCTTGACGCTCACACTCTCGCCCTAGCTTCCTTGGTATACGGTAATCTCCCTCTGGTTCAAGTTTCCTATGCTCTAGCCATAGCCCCCTCCTTCCACAGTAACCATCTTTCGGCCAGTTCCGTAGTAAAGCACTCTCCATTTATCCCCGCAGGGGGGCGCCTGCAGATTGCAGGCTTCGCGACGGTGAGTGGCAACACCGCGGGTTTATGAGCATCCGCAGGGACATCCCCGCAAGGGGATGATGGTGAACTGTGCATCACCACGGACCGGAGCACCCGCGCCTCGCCATGCGCGGCATCGCCGTGTCCGGGGAAAAGGGGATCCTGGTGGTTGAGCCGATGCCGAGCGTTTGGACCTTTAAGGCCCCTCGGCGGAGCAACACACCACTTTGGCCCCAGCTTCCTGTAGACGGCACCTCCGGCCTGACCCAACCGGGGGAAATCGGCAGTCGCATTTTCCTGTCCTCCTCTACATCTTTTACTTTCCTGTCTTCTTTCTGACCACTGTCCTGTCCCCTCGTCGTTTCTTGGTTTTTTCATTTCTTCATGGGCGGCCAGGGTTAACCTTGTGTGGCGAACTACCCTGGGTTTCGTCAAATTTGGTTATAGTTGAGGTGTACAGCTGGCGTGGGCAGGACTTGCGTGCAAGTTGCTGTCCCGTCCCCTTGTTGGGCTCCGTGGTGGGTGGCTGGCACCGTGGCTGAAAAATTTTTTTATGGCTCCCCTCCATTCCAAACCTGATCGCTCTCTAAAAAGAGGGCGGAACGATGAAGATTTTTTTCAAAAAAGGAAAGTGTCATTCCCAAAATTTCATGTCATTCACAGCAAAGCTGAAGAACAACAAGCAAGACTGATTTCCCCATTCTTTGTAGCAAATTGCCTGACAGATACCTTGGGGTTTGGGTATAAGGTATCAAAAATGGCTAGTGGCGACTTACTGCTCGAAATACGTGACACTGTCCAGCACTCGAAACTTGCAAACATTGTATCGATAGGGGAGATTTGTCTCCATCACGTCACACCGATCTTTGAACACAGTCCGAGGCGTCATATCAGAAATTGATTTTGTTCACCTCTCTGAAAAAGAAATGCTTGAAGGCCTTGCAGACCAAGATGTCATAAATGTTCGGCGGATGAAGATCCGGAAGGATAACAATGAAATAGGTACGAAAGACATGATCCCCACTTTCAACACCAGCACACTACCTGAAAGCATTGAAGTCGGGTACATGAAAATAAGTGTAAGGACATATATACACAACCCACGCAGATGTTACAATTGCCAGAGGTTCGGCCACGGCTCACAGAGTGGTCGCGGCCGCAAAACTTGCGCGAAATGCTCCTCGAAGGACCACCAGTCAGATGAATGTGTTGCTGCCCCGCGGTGCACAAATTGTGAGGGAGACCATGCTGCATACTCCAGAGCTTGTCCGTCCTGGAAAAAAGAAAAAGAAATAATTACTCTGAAAACCACTGAAAACATTTCTTTCAAGGAAGCGAGAAGTCGATACGCCGAAACAAACAGATTCTCCTTCACTGAAAAAACAACCTTCGCCGATGTGGTGCGTGGGCGCGGCGCATCACACCAGGCTTCCGCACCTGTCCAGGCCGCACGCAGTGGGCCTATGGCAGGGCCATCCGCGCCCCCTGGTGGAGTAGCTGATACAACTCCGCCAACCCCAAAGCAGGCTGCGCAGACCCCCGGGTTTAATAATAATAATAATAATGTTTTATTTTGTCCAACTGTTTACAAAGCGTACATTCCCGCACCGCTTAAGCACTGTTGTGCTTGTCTGCGGTGCCGGCAGCCTGCGAAATACACATGTTTTCTCGGTACCTTTCTAGAACTAAATCACTGGCTTGACAATCTTATCAAAGTACAACAAAAAAACAAGAGCACATGTTACCGTCGTCGCTATCTGGACAGCGGAAATTTTTGATTAAAGCACAAGATCATTCACAGTTTTTGTACACAAGCGCGACATGTCATCATCGTAGTCTGTGGACAGATTGAATTTTGTTAGTAACTAAAGAATTGGGCAAGCATACACAGATACTGCATCTTCTCTACGACACGGGGAAATTCCATTAAAAAAAAACGAAGTAAAAAGGCTAATATATATAATTACACATCTAGACACTTGAATAAAGAAAATGAAATAGTGAATGTGGAAATATACAACGTAACACATATACAGCATGTAATGTTAAGGTGCAAACCTTTTTATAGATTTTTAAGGAAAACATCCTTTAGTACTCGCTTTACCTTTTTTATCGATGTATGGCTGATCTCGACATCGGATAGTTTATTGAATAATGCAGGCACATAGTAAGCTCTGCACCGTTTGCCATAATTCGTATAACTTCTGGGGACGCTGAATCGTTCTATGTTTCTTAAGGTGAACTTGCTTTGAGGCTTCTCTGACTTAAACAAATTGTCGTAATAGAACCTGGTATAGATAGTATATCTCTTGAATTCTTCAAATGGTAGTAGGTCTCCTGCTCTATACAGGTCTTTTTTCTCTTTACCCTCTAATAGCACACCATACAAAACATTTTGAACACATTTATAAATTACGCTGGTAATTTTCTTTTTTAGTGTTTCTGAGCAAAACCCGTACAGTGTAATGCCATGCCGTAACTGTGCTTCCCCCAAGGACTGGTATACCATTCTTCTTATGTTGACAGTTGTGCAGCTTTTTATATGATACATCTGTGCTGCAACAGTTCGTAGCTTTTTACAAATAAAATTCACATGGTTACTCCACGACAAGGTAGGATCAAATTCAATGCCTAAGTACCGGACATTATTACTGTATTCAAGTGGGACACATAGACAGTTGTGGCATTTTTCAACGTGTAGAAATATTGGCTGTAGCACATCCAGTTTTTTGTGGGGATTGTGAAAACACATGAGCTTTGTTTTTGAGCTATTTGAAAAAATGTAATTATTCTTGTACCAGTTCATAAACTTATGAACATCCGATTGAAGAGCGAATGAGGCTTCTTCCAAACTGGAATGTGCCATTACCAGTGCGGTGTCGTCAGCAAATTGGTACAACTTGGAGTTTAAATTTAGGAATCCGAGGTCGTTCACGTATAAGTTGAATAATAACGGTCCTAGAGAAGAACCTTGAGGTACACCAAATTTAGTGACTATTATTCACTGTATTCGGTATCAATTTTCACCGTCTGTTTACGGTTCGTGAAGTAATTTTGAAACCATGCGGCAAACGGCCCTCGGAAACCCAACTTTTTTAGCTTATCTTGTAAAATATTGCGATCGATTGTATCAAATGCTCTGCTCAGGTCAAGAAATAAGCTCAGCACAATTTCATTTTGGTCAATTTTTGAGTGCACAAGGTCGCTAAAATCTTCTAACAGCATAATCGTACTTCGACCGGTTCGAAAACCATACTGACTTGTTGTAAACACTGAGTTCTCGCAAAATACAGTCATTATCTTCGCTATAAATTTTTCCATTACGTATGCAAGGACAGGTAATATTGATATCGGTCTTTAATTGATGCAATCATTTTTTTTACCCTTCTTGTATAAAGGTCTGACAACTGAAATTTTAAGTTTTTCAGGAATTACTCCAGAGTTTAAGGCTCCATTTATGATTGTTAGAATAACGTTCTTCAGTTCTTTAAAGTTCCTCTGAATGTCCCTTGGTCTAATGCCATCTATTCCTGCTGGCTTATTAACCTGTATTGAATTTATTATGTTCCACAAGTCAGTTTCTGTTAATGGGGGTAAGTAGGCCGATTTCTGGAGCGAGTCTATCTCCTTTGTTTTTGGCCGTGCCTCCCGCACAGTATCTCTCAAGCTTTCAATTGATTTTACGAACTGGTCATTAAATCTGTCGGCAAGTTTCTTGACATCTGCATCTTCTCTAAAGTTTGCTTTAATGGTTTCGTCGATACCTTGCTTTGGTTTTTTACACAAAACCTGGTTCACTAAATTCCATGTGCCTTTTGTATTTCCTTTGCTGTTTGAAAATTTGTTTAGAAAGTATCGCTTTTTCGCCAACCTTAGCTTTGCTGTCACCTTATTTCTCATCCTTCTATACTCTTCTTTCAGCACCATGTCGTCTGGTTATCGTTTGCACCGTTCCCATATGTGGTCCTTCTCCTTGCAGAGTTGTAATATTTCGCGGTCAATCCATGTGTTCTTTGGATTTCTTTGCTTTAAAACCTTTTGTTTAGTTGCTTTCAAATAGATGACCGACATCTCTTTAACGAACTTCTCATACATTTCCTCATGATTCTGGCACATCATCGCATTCAAGTCAAATTCTTTAATTAGTTTATCCACAGTAACGGTGTTTATGTGCTTTAGAAGTTGCACGTCGATTTCGTTGCATAAGTCCTTCCCTTTTAAATAGGCTAGAGCTACAACATAATGGTCAGCTACCTTTGTCGAATCACCCCAGCAACTGATCGTCTGCTCGTTGATGCGACAATGTGGTCTATGCTTGTCTGTGTGAAGCAGCTCCCCTTCCATTCCTCTCTAGTGAAGTCCTCAATCATATTTTTTAATCCATATCCTGCAAGTAAATCTAGGTAGTCCAGAACGTTCTTGTTACCTTGCTTTGCCACATCAATATTGATGTCACCTATTATTAACGGATTATTACGGTCAGCGGGCCTCAAGACCTCTTCCCACAGGTCGAGGTCTAACTCAAAAATCCGCGTGCATCCTGCACGGTCGTCCAGCGCCTCTGCTGAGGCGATGAACACGACCCAGGGCAGCCCCGTGCCGTCCACATCGGACGGACGGCGGAGGTCTTTGGATCGATCAAAAAAATGCGACGCTCCGAGTCAAGGGGCCAAGTCAAAGTTAATCTAATTTTATCTGCACACACGCACACAACATTAAGATGGCTTTCATAATACACTGGAACTGCAGAGACTCGTAAATAACTATAACGACATAAAAGACATTTTAAACACAATTTCTCCCATTGCTTTATGTGTGCAGGAAACCAATCTAGGCCCTCAGCACACAAAGGTGCTAAAGAAGTATACTGTCTTCCGCCGTGACCGAGAGGGGGCGAGCAGACTCTCGGGAGGCGTAGGAATCATTGTGCAACCTGGCGTGGCAGCTAGCGAGATCAAATTCAAAACTAGGTTCGAAGCCGTAGCAGCCACCGTGGTTGGTTACAAAACCATTACAATTTTAGCGTATATCTTCAACCACATCTCGAAGTAAGACAGCATGAATTAGAGAGCCTTTTACAACAGTTACCGGAGCCATACTTGATAGTTGGCGATTTTAATGCACACTCTTGTTTCTGGGGCCGTTAGAAAACCGATAGCAGAGGTCAGGTTATTGAGGATTTTATACTATCCAACAATATTAGTTTATTGAACGCCGGTAAACCTACTTATTGCTCCCCTAGTTCAGGAAAAATGAGTGTTTTAGATTTGTCTTTTAGCTGTCTTTCAGTTTTTAACGATTTTAAATGGGATGTCTTAGACAACCCGTACGGAAGCGATCATCTCCCTGTTAAAATCTGCCTGTCATCCCCACCATCAGTCACCCAGACAAAACCACGGTGTAGGAAGCTCAATTTAGCAGACTGGCAGCTGTTTAGAGCACCAGCCACGTTAGATAATATTACGTTAGAAAATCTTAATGTAAATGAAATAAATGAAAAGTTCACAAATTGCATTCTTTCTGCCGCACGCTTGGCTATCCACCGATCTTCAGGAATAGTGCAACGCAACCATAAAATGTAGTGGACACGAGATTGCAAAGAAGGAAAAAAACAACAAAATAAAGCTTGGGGTATATTTCGCTGATACCCCACACAGGAGAACCTTATAAACTTTAAAAAAGCAAGAGCAAAAGCGCAGTACATACGTCGAAATGCCGAAAAATCATCCTGGCAGCGTTTCATTTCCTCGATAAACAGCCAAGTCACTTCGAAAAAAATGTGGGAGGCAGTACACAAAATGGATGGTCGCTACTCTCCATTCACAGTTCCTCTTCTGACCGCCCCTGGTGTACAGACAAATATAAAAGAACAAGCAGACATATTAGGCGAACATTTTTCCACTGTATCTAGTTCCTCTAACTATACAGAATCATTATTAAAATATAAAGACACAGCCGAAAAAGAAAGAATGCTGATAAAGGGCTGTGCTCACGAAGCATAAAATATCCCATTTACACTACAAGAAATGAACAATGTACTTTCTTCGGGTAAACAAACTGCACCAGGACCAGATGATGTCCATTACGAAATGCTTGCCCACTTGTCCGAACATGCTGTAGACTCGCTTCTGAAATTTTTTTAACAAAATATGGTTATCAGGAGAGATTCCAGAGGCATGGAAAAAAGCCATTATTGTACCGTTGTTGAAGCCGGGAAAAGTACCTACCTCCCCTGGCAATTACAGACCTATAGCCCTAACAAGAGTACTTGCCAAATCTTTCGAAAGCGTCGTTAACATTAGATTAATGTTTATATTGCAATCTCGTGATCTTCTTGACATCCATCAGTGTGGCTTTAAAAAGGCGTGCTCTACAACCGACCATCTAGTCCGCCTAGAGAACACAGTCCGAGAAGCATTTATACACAAGCAACACTGCCTTGCGGTCTTTTTCGATTTAGAGAAAGCCTATGACACCACATGGAGGTTTTGGTACACTGCGGACCTTGGAGATCTCGGAATTCATGGTAGAATGCTAAAATGCTTGAGTGACTTTTTGACCAACCGTTCATTTCAAATACGCCTGGGTGCCACTCTTTCTAAAACTTTCATTCAAGAGAACGGCGTGCCTCAGGGGTGCATTTTAAGCACCACGCTTTTTATAGTAAAAATGAATTCCTTAGCAAAAATAATCCCAAAGTCTATCATGTATTCTGTCTACGTCGACGATCTCCAGATTGCATGCACATCCTCTAGCATTTCATCGCGTGAGAGGCAAATACTGATGACAGTAAATAAACTAACAACATGGGCAGAAAGAAACGGTTTTAAGTTTTCCACGCAAAAGTCAGTAGCTGTTCTTTTTTTGCTTAGAAGATGACTGCACACTGATCCCTCCTTGTATTTAAATGAAGTCCCACTACCGATTAAAGGTGAGCACAAATTTCTAGGAATGACTTATGACAAAAAGCTCACTTTCCTACCACACATAAACATACACAAAAAGAAAGCTTCTAAATCTCTGTATATACTAAAAGTACTTTCACGAAAAGATTGGGGTTCCGATAGGACTTGTCTTTTACGGATTCATCGCTCTGTAGTACGTTCTACATTAGATTACGGATGCATAGTTTATGGATCAGCGAGGCAATCGTACGTTAAACAGCTAGACCCAGTAAACAATTTAGGCTTGCGTCTTTCCACCGGTGAATACGGGACGTCACCGATAAACAGTCTTTATGTGGAAGCCAACGAGCCGTCGCTTACAGAGATAAGAACCATGCTCACTTGCTCGTACTTTTTAAAAATCCGTTCACTACCTAAACATATCTGTCACCATATAGTCACCAATTGCCCATCTAGAACACTATTTAACAACAAACCATTAGCAATAAGGCCACTCCTGCGTTTTGACGATGTGTGCAAAAACCTCGGCGTAACGGATGCATTACCTGGCGTTGCTCGAAGACGTGGTCCACTGCATCCTTGGTTCAATTTTCCTGTAATCTGTGACCTCACTCTTGCACATTTCCGTAAAAAGCGAACTCCACAGCAACATATATTACAAGAATTTCGTGCCCTTGAAGAAAAATACAATAGTTTTACAGAATTTTATACTGATGGACCAAAAACAGATAGTTGCGTAGGAAGCACAGTGGTGCGAGGAAATTCGGAGCAAATAGTAAGACTACCACAGTGTTCCTCCATCTTCACCGCGGAGTGCTACGCAGTATAGATGGCCATAGAAAAAATACTAAGTGAGAACCTAAAAAATTTTGTTATCTACACAGACTCCTTAAGTGTACTTAGAGCTCTCCATTCTAAAAATGCAAGCTCCCCTCTGCTCGGTGACATCATACACAACATAGTAACTGCCACAGCTCAAGGACAAAATATAAAACTTTGCTGGGTCCCGAGTCATGTGTGAATAAAAGGCAATGAGAGAGCAGATGAGTGTGCTGGTAAAGCTCGTGGCAAGGAAATAATGAAAGTAAATATGCCGTTTAATGATTGCATGAAATTAGTAGCAAGGAAACTAAGAAAAAAATGGCAGTCGGCTTGGAAAAATGAGGTCAAAAATAAACTACACTTGGTAAAACCAGTTTTAGGTGAATTTAAGTCGTGTGTGCACAAAGAACGTTTCAAGGAAGTGATCTTATGTCGTCTCCGAATAAGCCACACGCACTATACGCACAACTTCCTACTAACAAAACAAGACAAACCTGTTTTCCAACAATGTGGAGATGAACTCATGGTTAACCATATTTTATTCTTTTGTGTGGAACTAGAAGAAGTAAGGAAAACGTATTTTACTGAATTTTATAATAAATGCATTCCTTTTCATCCCGCACTGCTTTTAGGAAATGATGCAATTGTTAATATATCATGTGTTTTAGCTTTCTTAACGAAACGGGATTTCGCAAGAGACTCTAAATTTTTACCCACTGGTTAGTTTGAATTTTAGTACACCTCAGCCAATTTCTCAGGCCTGAGAAGAAAGCTGAGGCTTTTATTTTGATTGGTTGGGAGCCTCGATGTCCTTCCGCAGCCAAGAAATGCTAATGAGGTTACCCGGCCCTCTTTAAAGCTTTTACTTGTAGTCATTTATAAAATTCATGTATATGTTCACTGGGTAATATTAATGTTTGAGGGCTTCTAGAGCAAGGATTATTCTTGCATTTCTATAATAATCAACAAAAGACTTTTCCTATACCTTGTTCTTGGCGCATGATGGCCTCAGTTGCCTATGTGCCATAAAACACAACACATATTCTGCAGTGAAAATTATTTTTTCAGAGCATATAAACAAGAAACCCTTCTGTCCTAAAACTGCGAACATACATGACAAAGTGCCGAAACATTTTACGCGTCATGCACAAGAAAGTGAAATAAGGCGTTTGAGACTAAGGCTTTACTGCCTTATTTTTGGAATAACCCACAAAATATGTCAGCACATACAAAGGAAAATATTACGGACAATGCTACAGTGTACTTAACAATGATGCAACTAAAAAATTCAACCAGTTGTGATGTCCATGACGTGAAAATCAAGCCCGTAAAGTATGTCCTCGATGTTATATCACCTATCCTGTCATACATTTTTAATTTGTGCATAAGCTCTGGAGTCTTTCCTAATGACATGCAAATAGCAAAAGTACGAGCTATACACAAGAAAGGTGATCATAACAATCTTAATAACTATCGCCCAGTTTCTATTCTTCCCGTGTTTTCTAAAGGGTTAGAAAAACTTATTCTAATACGCTTTGAAACGTTTTTTGAAAAAATGAATAGCATAACTGATTCCCAGTACGGTTTTCGGAAATTTCGATCTACCCAACTTGCCTTGCTTGACCAGAAAGAATACATTTTAACCAATATAGATAGTAAAAGGTATGTAGTAGGCATATTTCTGGATTTTACGAAGGCATTTGACTACCTCAACCGAAATCTCCTCCACGAAAAATTAAAAAATTACGGTGTTCGCGGGCTACCATTTGAGCTAATTAAATCATACCTCTCAAATCGCGTACAATATGTTGAGCTAAATGGTTATTCTTCAAGCGTGACTTGTACTAAATCAGGAGTCCCGCAAGGAAGTATCTTGGGGCCATTTTTATTTAATATATACTTAAATGACATTGTGAACGTGGATATGCAGACTAAGTTCGTCATCTATGCCGATGACACTAGCATTTTTTGTGCTTCCGATAAATGTACAGAATTGTTTAGCACTGCAAATTCCGTGTTAGCTAAAGTAAGTGATTGGGCAAAACACAATGGACTAATAATTAATAGCCTGAAATCAAAAGCGATCGTTTTCCGCGCGAAATCAAGACTAGTTCCGTCTGAGTTAAGACTTAAGTTGAATGGTTCGGAGATAGATGTTGTCGACGAATTTAAAACACTATGGGTTATTTTTACAGACGATGTCCTGGAACAAGCACACAGAATATATAGCCTCAAAAATCGCGAGTGTAGTTGGGATTCTCCACAGAAACAAATATTTTCTACCGAAAAATGTCATGATGCTTCTATACAACTCTCTTTTTCTGTCTTACTTAAATTACTGCATACTCGTGTGGGGAACGACCACAATGACCGGTATCCAGAAACTTAGCAGACTACAGAGTAAGGCAGTTAGAGTCATTACACACTCTGCCCATGATTCTAATGTACAGCCATTATTCCACAAGCTGGGCCTATTACACATTAAAGAGATGTACAAGTACAACCTATGTCTCGCATTAATTCGAGAAAGGAGGCAAAATAGCACAATCCTAACAAAATTAGCACAACTAGCCGTTAAACGTTCGTCAGGTCACTTCACAAGAAATCCAGAATACTGGAAAGTTGGCTCCTGCAGAACAAATTACGCTGCACAAACCCTAAAACACCGCATTCCTTCGGTCTTAAACTCCTATTTGTCTGAAGATGTAGACATTTTAGCGCTGAATTCTACGCAGCTTAAGAATATTTTTCTTCAATAAAACGCAAACTGTATGTAACCGCTATTAATATTGTATAATTCATAGAGATGTTCTGTTGTTAGTCGTGAAATCTGATGTATCACTTTTTCGGTAACCATGTTCAAATTCCATGTTCAATTAACCATGTTCAATGTACCTTCCTGAGATTTTTTATTATTTTTTATTATTATTTTTTTTTCATGTTTTGTTGCCATGTATTGTTACAATAGGCATTTCTTCATTTAGTCGTGTCAAAACGACTGTTCTTCTGACATGCTTTTTGTTGTTAAATGTTTGTCAAGTGCCACCTGTCGTTTTCATATAGGGGGGCGGGGACCAGTCAAGCTGCGGTTGCAGCTTTTAGCCCCGTCTCCCTCCATCTTTTTTTTGATGGAAAATAAAGTTTATCATATCTTATCTTAGTATCAAGGAGCTTTATTCGTGGTCATACTTTCGCCAGACACGATCGCCTGCCAATTCGAGAGGCACTGTAAGCGGTCGCGTAGAATCCTTCAAACGGTGGCTTCAAGAAAGCCATTACCACCAGGCTCTCCCTGGCTCGTAAAACACAGATGACCCATGACCGCCTTGAAAGAACGACTCTACAGAGGAGTGGGAGCCTCGCGGTTGACAAATTTGCCACCGGATGTTGGGCAGTGGGTCTGCTATTTGAAGGGATAACATTTTTCCTTGCGCTGCTTACGCAACGGAGGCTCCGCAGCATCTGCTTAGCGTAGGGCCGCCGGACACCTGGCCGACCTCTGCTTAAAGGGTATGGAGGAAGCGCCATATCCATGTTTACAAATGGTCATGTGTCATAAAACACAACACAACGCAACACAACACGCACTCTCCATTTACGCCTTCCTACGCTCTCACCATATCCTTTTCCTTCGACGGCAGTCATGCTCCTCCCTCCTGAATAACTGTCCTCCAGGCGGTTACCTTGGCAGTCATCCCATAGTCGCGCCTTCTTACGCTCTTGCTATATACTCTCCTCCTTACTTGGTGACTCTCCGCGTTTTTCCCAAAGGCGGGCAGGTGGTTTCCACGGCAGCCACCCACTGGTTGCCCTTTCTTACGATCTCGCCGAACTCTCCTCCTGCTACGGTAACCATCCTCGAGTTGGAGATCCTTCGCTCTCGCCACAGCCCCCTCCATAAAAGGTAACCACCTTTCGTACGGTTTTCCTGGTAACCATCCTCGCGTTGGGGATTCCACCACTCTCGATACACTCCTCTTTCCAAAGTGACCGCCCTCCGGCTGCTACCGGAGGAAATCACTCCTCGGTTACGCGAACCAATGTCGTCATAACCACCTCCTTCCACTGTAACCACCCTCTGAGTGGTTCGCATGGTAACACACCTACCAGTCACGTCGACGACTACTACATATCATCAGAACCCCTACCTCTAATACTACTGCTGCTACTACCACCACTACTACCACGACCACCACCTCCACCTCAGCTACCACTACAAAAACGACGACACGAAATCCATGAAGGGGGGCTGAGCAGCTGTCGCTGTAAAACGAAAATGGGCGCGTCGTAGCAGCCTTGCCACCGAAAAGGTAGCCCCAGTGTGTGGCGGTCCAGAAAATAAAAGGCAGTGAAGTTAGTGGATGTAGAAGCTTGGGCGAGTTGGTGGCAGATCATTATTAAAACAGAGCGAAAATTGTACGGTGCTTTAAGAACGATATGCCACACACTCGCCCAAGCTTCTACACTGGCTAATTTCATTTTTTCTGCAAGGAATCTTCTTCCATGTTCTTACTTATGGCCGTATACTCTTTTTCTTCTCATCGCTTTGGCCCCCTGCAAGTCGAGGGCGCTCGTATCCTACATCCGTCACAAAATTTTACCCCCCCCCCCCCAACTCCGCATGTCCTTTAGGGGCTACCTACCATCACAAGGGCACGGCCTCATGCTGTGCAAAGCCAAGAGGTCTGAATGGCCGGAGCTCACCCATCATCATCAAGACGCCTTGTTCCTTCAACTACAAGCAAGTTTCGGCCTTACGAGAAGCAAGCAGGTCTACCGACAAAACCTTACCATCGCTGACAGATGCACCGACTTCGTCTGAACACAAGCCTTGCCTGACATGCGGTTTCTCTGCTTTCAAAGAAGACAAGCGCGTGCGCCGTCCACTGCACGGGTGGGTTTTCCTGTCCGCGTGATATGTGCCGTGTGCTAGAACTGGAACCTCAATTCGCTCTTCCGATGAACAACTGGATGCCCCACTCCAGTTGTAGTCAACATAGTGCTGTGCGCGCGTGTTTTTATTGCTGCATCATGAACTAACCACAGGCGCAACCTGTGCACATTTTGTTTTTCTATAAGTAATTTGTGTATATTACCCCTCCTCCTATCCTCTCTCTCTGTCCCTCACCTCTTTCATTTCATTTCTCTATCCTGCCTGCTATCCTTTACTTCCGCTGTCCGAGCTCAGGTACTTCAGTGTCGGTCACAGATGCCGGGGCTAGCAAAAGTCTTCTTCTTCCTTTTTTATTATTCATTAAAGCCACTACTCTTACAAAGAACACTCCCCCAAAACTGGTCAGCGGGTGTGTGTACATCCCTGCTCTGTGTTCGCGTCTTTTTCACGCTGTGCTAAGAGTGATGTTGGTCATCCGAGGACGTTAGCGCACTTCAGGCGGATTTATGTTGCGGGGAGATATGCGGTTTGCTGCTGGATATACGGCGCTTGATTGAGGGAAGAAAACTTAGCTAAAGGGACAAGCTAGAGGGGGGGGGGGGGGGGCGACAACCCGCCGGTGACTAGAGAGCGTTGTCAAGCCGGATTCCGCTTTCAAAGATTAAACGTTAACTTCATACGTGTAAAAGGAGTATTTATCTAGTACAACACGATTTAGTGCCGACTCTAATGTGTAGATTAGGTATGATGGATTGGCGTTCCAAATGGGCGATGCATAATGTAGTGGCCTATACGCAAATTATTTAGCATCTGGCGAGGCGCCACGCAGATAAAATTTCGCAAAATCTAAAGATATATTAGATGCACAGATGTTGTTAGTAACATGCGCGCGCCAAGATAGGTCTTGAGAAAGGGTTACACACAAAA
Source organism: Amblyomma americanum (assembly GCF_052857255.1). Classification (NCBI taxonomy): domain Eukaryota; kingdom Metazoa; phylum Arthropoda; class Arachnida; order Ixodida; family Ixodidae; genus Amblyomma; species Amblyomma americanum. The sequence continues at coordinate 365,500,485 of NC_135497.1, forward strand.
GTCACGTTAGCGACTACATGGCAGTGGCGGCGCGAGAGCAACATGCTTTTACATTTATCGGCGCTTAGGGTCACTAGAGTTGTCCACTGTTCCAGAACACTATTAAGATAATTCTGCAGAGTTGTTTGGTCAGGTGCGTTATTGATAGTCCGGTAGATTAAGTAGTCATTTCCAAACATGCGTATATTAGAGGATACACTCAAAGACAAGTCGTTAGTATATATATATATATATATATATAAAGGCAACGTCGGAACAAGGACAGAGCCTTGGGGAACACCTGAGGTTGCCGTAAAGCGGTCAGTTATTATTGAAAAGGAGGGGACACACAAGCTCCGCCTTAAAGGGGCTCCGAAACCGGTAATCAGTGCAATGTTTTGCCTCTTGGATGCATAGAATGAGTTATAGTGATGCTATTAGCATCGATCGTACCACGTATACTCTGCCTTAACTATTGTAATTAGCTGGCAGAAACAAATTCATGGCGCTGACGGTGTCACCGTACAGTGGCAGTTTTTGCAGAAGATAAGACATCACTTGGGGGGCGCTTGATGATTGTACAAATAGTAAATATTCTGCAAATTGAGGTAATAACTAGAAATACGTTTCATCAAGTTTACGTGTTTTATATTGCATCAACAAAACCAACTTGTTTGTCTGAACTAAAAGCGCTGTCAGCTAGTAAAACAAAAATACACCACCAGAGGCTCTGGCTGCTTTTAGCATGGAAGGACTTGGCACCTCTCTGCAAACATTTTACGACCTAGCACAAAACACTTAGGCTACTCTGAGAACTGCTTTCCGGAATCGGTCTAATCGACCCATTGCACTCATTAAGCGCTCGTATTGGTCGAAAGGAAGGATGCAAAAAAAGCCGTTCGTTTCACATTCAGCGGAGCGCAACGTCAGCTTGTGGGGGATCACCGCAAGCGGCGCCACATGGCGCCACTTTCCCGTCAACAGCGCGCGCTACTTGCTCTCCGCGACCAACCAGCGCGCTAGGAGCGACGGGCCATGGTAGGCGGTAAGCAGTAGCGGTACGCGCTATGCTAAATGTGTCTGATATCTTGTGCAGGCCGTGAGATCGTCGCAGTATCTCACGCTCGAATTCGGATGCAGTTCCTATCGCGTTCGGATCCATAAGTCAGGGAAGGTCACTGATCAGTGTTCCCTTCTGCGGCATCAACGTGACGAAGAAGTGTAGATGAAGGAAAACATAGTTTTCCTTCCTCCATGCGATGAAACAACACTGGATCAGCTGGACGTTCGCATGGTTTTTGCAACCATGCAAACGGCGCAGCCAACCTTGGCAAGAACGAGTAACAGAGAACAGGCAACCATGGAGTGCAAACTTCCGCGACATGCTCAGATAGGCTGTTTTGATTGGTCCCTCTAAGTGTCGTCATTGGGAGAGTGAAATGGGAATGAGAATCTGTGCGAAAACAGAGTTGAGGTCAGTATTTTGTTTTCTTGTATTTTGAAATTTCTCTTTTTTAACTTCTGTTCCTAATCATCGATTCTTGTAATTCTTTTTAAGTAGGCATCTGTGTGACACAAATAATCCATCTGAAGTGTAACCCGCATTTGTTCAAGCACTGCTTCGCAGCCCCTTTAATAGAATGACGCGATAGCGTTAATGGGTTAACGTCTGTATGCAGAACTGGCCATTTTCTTCTTTACATCCATAGATCGCTGGGAGAACTCGTACCACTCCTGGCGCAGTGGTGCAGCGGTTAAGCGATGCGCCACTGCCCTGGTCGGTGGCTGTTTCAAACGCAGCGAGTGGTGAAACTTGAGACACAAGTTGCTCTTCCCGAGAAACCTCTTGCGACTTCAGTCATTAATTGAACTGCCGCAATGTCGCGGAGGGCAGGTTGTCATGACGTCACAAAGATCGCGTGTCCTAGGTTACTCACCTGCCACCCAGGCGACGCATCTAGGAAACTTCTCTACGGGCTTTTCGCTCACGCCGACGACGACGACTAAGACGACGCTGGATTTTCCTCTGAAAAGTCTGCGACAATTTTTATGTTCGAGACATGGTTTACATGTAGGTTACGACTGCGAAGTACCAGCTGCTTTTCGCAATAGAAGTCCTTCCGGAAACCGTGTCGTTAGGAATAAAAAGTGATTCGAGTCTAGGCAAGTCTTGATTTGAAAATAGCTATGTTCCATGTTTTTGCATGGTAAGCTTGTTAGTGTGATAAAGCGGCAGTTTAACGGGGAATTTTGTTACCTCATTTGTAGACTGAAATATCTTTCCCACGTTTCAATAATGCGGCATGGTTTCTAAAGAGAATGAATTGGAGAAGAATAAAGACAAATATGCTGCGGTATTATGTTTTGTGTTCTTTACTAATCTGGACTGGATTTCGTTAATTACAGCCGAATCTTGCAATACAAGGAGGAAATTCTATCTGCAAAATATCTTATGCGTCGTAACTTTAATCTTAGTTGTTTGCCAGAAAAAAGGCGTGCCAAGTTCTTTTATGAAAACTATAGAAAATGCCGAATTAAACGCGTCAGCACATGCGGTATCTGTGGAAGGTTCGTTTGAATAATTGGTAAGGGTAATATAATGATCTGTATGAAGGTTCAGTTCCTGCCAAAGTGATATTCGGTTGGTGGATATCAAACTCGGGAATTTATAACCATACAAACAACGCTTTTCGCAGTGGATCCCATTCAGATAGGGTTCGAAGTGGTTAGATTGATTCATATCGAAGTGATTAAGTCACAGAGCAAAGCAGAATAAGTGAAACCTTTTTTAAAAAAATAGGCCTAATAGTAGGGCAAGCGCTCCCAATATTGCGTTCATAAAAGCTTACATTTGTGAACGGTTCGTATCTCTGATTTTAAGTAATTGTGAACCAGTTACTGAATCCGTACTACAAAATGACACTCTGAAGTAAGCAGCTTATATGCAGCAGAGAACGCTTTGCAGGCAGTGCGCTTGGGTGGCAAGACGCGAGTGGCATGTGAAGTTAAGGCACGCGGTTTTATTGATCGAACTGTTCAGTTGTGCAGCTTTTCAGAGATTGAGCGGAATCAAATCTTGACGCCAAAATGGGGCTCGATAAAGATAGCACATCAGGACAATACACCTTCCGAATTTCACTGGGAAGCCTGTCAAGGGTACTTGATCTTTGGTTTCATGTTAGGTTTCCTTTGACATTACTTTTGCTCCCGGTATTTATTCGCCGCAGCAATAGCTATTAAGTCGAAGTTGTGCGCAATTCAGGGTGGTCCTGTGGTGCATCGTAGGAGAAAGCTTCAGTGCACTCCAGCTGGTCATTCAGAATTCCATCAAGCTTGGAGATGGCGACGGACGCGGCTAGGAAGAACGCGTTTAAACACAGTGCTGCAAACCATGCGTAAAAGAGTGCCCAAGGAAGCAAGAAAATAAAGCCAAAGAAGCATGAAGGAGGAGAAGGTGGCCGCCGCAATGCACCTGCCTGAGTTGTCATACGGGCGGAAAAACGTCGGTAGTCGCTGGTCATGGCTATCGTATTCTCCGTTCGCAAGAGCCTTGGCCGTATACGTGCCTTCCCTTACACACATAGAAGTGCAAGAGAAGTTGTCCGCGGTTGTTGATGGGGAGTGAGGGTGAAGTGGTCCCCCTAACAGGCACAAATTTCTCTTCGATTTTTCTCTGCTACCCACATGGCGTGAACAGGTAGACCTAAACATTGCCACTCCCTTTATGAAGAGGCGTTTCGAAACATTCGAATGGCGACCTGAGCTGTTTCAAAGCGTAGTAAACTGCAAGGAACACAGATGTCCACAAAAACATGACAAGATCACAACCTTGTTGACAACATGAACAGATTACGAAAGATGTTCCTGGGGCGCACTTCAATCGGAAAACAACCAGAAGAGCATCAGTCAGTGTCTGGCAGCCTTGTTCAATAACAATTTGAGTTATAGGATAAATATTTGTCATGCGCTTACCTAGCTGTAAGCACTGCCACAGCCCCCCCCCCCCCCACCCTCAAGCCCCCTCAACCCCCCTCACCAGTTGGAAGAAAGTGCCTTATGAGGTGTCCACCGGGTTCGTTATTCTGAAACACGGATCCTCAGCTTTTTTTTTGCATATGCTTTGTTCCTTCCTATTTCTGCTACTCATATCCTTTCTAAGCTTCCGTAATAACGCTCCAAAATTTGTCGCAACATTGACTGGTGAACGTTTCTGCATAGTTCACGAGGTAAAAATATCCTGGATAGCAACCTTGATCTGCTTGGGTGATTTTAGTGCATTTTTTCACCTCACAGGACTGATATTCCCGAAAAAATGTTTCCCTCACACAGCCCCGGAATTCAATTATTCCCTTTTCCATCCTCACTTCCCCTTCCTTTTTTGTCGTTTTACTCCTTACACTATAAATGTATTCAGAAAAGCGGCGGCTTTCAAGAGGCGGACCTTACCACCCAATCTTCACATGCATATATCGTGGCTGCTTACTTCGTGTCATGCAGGAGGAGAAATGGTTTTGAAGAAGCGCGTAAAAAGCGCTACCATGCGTATCGTAGTGCTTCTAGTTTCTATTCGCCTTCTCTTTCAAGAGCAAAGGATTCTGCTTTGCGCCCAAGGAGAAAAAAATCAAACTTCTTACTTCTGTGGTTCAGAGCAAAAGCTGTCTCTACAAAACTTCATCCTGGCTCAATTTTTTACCGCTTCATCCGTGTAGTGTTCTTTAAGCATCCATTGCTGATGTTGGGCGTTGTTGATAAGTGCGTGAGCCCATAAAGGAAGCCGGCCGCGCAATATGAATCAGTCCACATACTGAACGCTACCAGTTTCCTCTGAAGACTGCACGCTTTCAGCACGCGAATATAAAGGCAAAGATCTAGTTGCCATGCGTTTCAGCGAGGACCGTAAAATTCGTTATTGGGTTAAAACAACGCTTGCTTTGGCACTGTATGCCCAGCAATCACAAACAAGTAACGCGAGTTACCTAGCTAGCTGGCTACCGACCAATACCCGTCTCTGTCTTCACTTCAGTCCGCCCGATCTGCCGCGCAGCGAGGCTGCTCAGGGTCCCTTGGCTGCTGGTTACGATATCTGCTGCTTGTTCAGCAAACAGCCCATGTTTTCACAAAATGTATGCTTCCAAACAGTTGTACAGGGTACAACATTTACCGCACGAGTATGTAACTCCCCCAGGAATCCGCCCATGACGACGACTGCATCGCGGCGCTACTTTTTTTTACATATCTGCATCTGTAATACTTGCAAGAATCACTAAACTTTGCAAGAATCACCGAAGAATTCCAGCACCAGCCTGGGGAACGCTTAATAGCCAGGTTGTTCCCCCTCGCTTTTTCGTTGTACGGAGAAGGTATAGGCAAGGTCAACTATAGTCATCGTCTTTTCGATGTGAAGGTTTCGCTCGGCCGCCTATATATGGTGCCGGCTGGTGCGTCAGCAACGGCATATACGCGTATGCCGATCAGCACACCGGCCGCTGAGTCGCCGACGAAGCGCGTCGCCGATGTCGGTCGTCTCCATTCTATAGTACGTCACTTTAGTGTGCTGTGATGTCACTACTAATCACTGATATGGTTCCTCAGTTCTACGTCACCCACTATAACGCTAGCGATAAGTCTAGATTGTGAGAAAGAGCATTATAGACTCTTTGGAGCTAAACTAAAATATATTTAATCGTTTGTTGCATCCAATACTTCACCGTGGGTGACCTTACACACAAAGGAAGCCCATAACAAGCTTATTGTAGCCTCGACATTTGATGTCTCAACATTTTTAAGCCCAGCTCCATCCATACCGCAATTGCCCCCAGATCCTCTTCATCCGCTGCACGCAGAGTTCGCTGGTAAAGATTTTTCTCTCCAGTCTGCAAGGTTAAATTCACTTGGAAATAACTCTGCAAGAGCATTCTTGAAACCTTGGCTCTTCAAAAAACTTGAGCATGTAAAAATCTGCTTCAATCAAAAGCTGCAGAAAACGCTCGTACGTTAATAACTAGGTTCACCACACCACCCCACAAGGCGTAAAAGAATAAAATTGAAGGGGCCACTTAAGCTCCATCTTAAGGGTATTACGCGATAGCGAAAATGAGCTTATGCCCACACATGCGGAATAAGCCGTTCTCTACATTCATAGATCTCTGGAAGTCCCCATTACACTCTGGGCGCAGCGGCTAAGCGATGCGCCTATACTCTGCGATGGAAGGTGCTGCCACCGGTAGGGTTTCTGCTACCCAAGTTGCTCTTCTCGAGAAATCTCTCGCGACCAATCATTAATTTAAGTGCCACCTACCATGGTTGTGTGACGACCCCCCATAATGCGCAGGTCCACACGGGACGGAGAGGCAAAGAGACACCGTATGGCTCAGTTTAAACAAACAGTTATATTGAATAATTATACATGATTATTAATTATACATCAGAGGCTGGGGTGTCTGAGCTTACGTGCCGACGACTTCATGGGGACGATGGAGGGGCTCCGGAGTTGAGCTCGAACGGTTGCTGGCAGAAGCTGCACGCCGTCGGGGTTCGGCGCTGAAGGCCCCCTTGGCGAACGATGTCGTCCTGAGCGTTCCTTCTTCCGTACTCCTTGTCGATTTTTATATCCTCTTATCCCCACATTCCCTAGAGTGAGGACGCCCACGCCGGAGTGGGAGGGGCCTAGGGCTTTCACTTGGGCGCACAAACACACCACCGCACTTATGGTCTCGCCCCCGTCACGTGTGTAGTCCGAGGGAAAGAAGGTTGTCGTCGAGGTAGCTTCGGCTGTGGTAGACGGTCTATGGCCCGCTGACGGTTCCCGCGGGTCACCGACCTCCGTTCTCCATCAAATGACACTCGCCACTCAAGGCCGGAACGCGAGGTCACTAAAAGGCCGGGAAAGTGGTCCCTTGTCCTGGGATGTGCTCGGGAGGGTTGGTGATGATGCCCGCCGTCTTGTCACGGGCCCAGGCCCGCCGAAACGAGGCCCTTTGTCCCCGGCACGGTTACGGCAATTAAGAGAAGATAACGCCCGTCTCCCCGCGGCGGCGGCGGCGGTGTTCGACACGTGCCGACACAATGGAAAGGGGATCCGGTTGTGCTTAAACCCCTTCATTTTGGTCGTTCACTCTCAACGAGCATGGCTCGGTAATTGATGATGCCCGCCGTCTTGCCACGGGGCCAGGCCCACCGAAACGAGGCCCTTCGTAGCACACACAAGGAACGTCCCAGTGGTCAGTTTGCACACAGTTCGGTGGGCAGGTAGTAATCACGCCACAAGGTCACACGACCTAGGTGGCCCAACTAGGTTAGTTAACCCGGTATTCTTTCCTGTCAACGCCGACGCAGTATTTTCTGCAGAACTGGAGCTTCAACACTATCGCGTTATAAAGTTGTTGTATATGTTTTGCATATCATGCAACCTGATTAGCAACATGATTTTCTATCTATAGGCAGAACTGTAAGCTATTTATGCATAAATATTTTTAACACCCGTTCTCGGCAAACTCAGGCGAACATTGTTGGCCGGAAATCGAGGTGAACACGAGGCCAAGCATATACCAGAAACCATTCTCAAACACTCCAAAACTTTTCACCCGAATGACATCCCGCAAGCAAAGCTTCATACCGTACCACAACTTAACCGTACGGTGCCATACCATACCCGATACTTAAGATCCCTCGACCATCGCCGTAGCCCCTCAATGGAAACATTTCGCACTAAGCGCTCTAGATCGAAGTCTTCGTCATCTTTCCTGTTCATCCTGCGCTTCGAAATCCTCAGCGCTCTGAGCGCTGTTGCCGTGTCTGTGCGATGGAGCTGAATCTACCAAGAAACAGGAACACTTGCCTCTGTCGGCAACGGGAGCTTGATTCATCCGCATATGAAGGGCCATAGAAGGCGGCCTCTACGGCAAAAGGGATCGCTGAGGTTGAGGAAGAGCGGGCAAGTGCTAAGGCGCGGTAATCTGCAAATGGAAGAGTGGGACGGTGCTGCGCAGCGCGTAAAAAAGTGGCTGAATGCGGCGCCGCGTAGAACACGAAAAGCGGCGAAAGAAGCAGAGCGCACTGTCCAGCTAAGAAAATTGTCATACCACGGATTCTGAAGTAGCGAAAGCAGCCAGGGAGAGCATGGGCGCTGCCTACCTCGAAAAACAAAAGCGGTCGAAAGTGGGGGTGTGTGTTCAGCAGCCAAAGGGCCTGGCCAGTACCCGAGCACGGCTACCGCGATCAATGAGAGTCGTCATAGAATGCGCTGCGCTTTTCGTAGGGCACATTTCATGCTTGCAGCTACTCTCGGCGATGCGATGAACCATATTTTTTCAAATAGAAATAACTCGCTAGTAGTGCCAGTTCTCAGTCCAGTCCAGGCTACATGACGTGGCCACACGTGTGGCGTCGGCTGCCTTAGCTGCGCAAAAGGGGAGTGGCGTGAGGAGGCACTGCAAAAGAGACCAGGCTTGGTTCGGCAAGAGAACAGGTCGTCGGGGCATGTGTCTGGTATGGAATGTTGCAGGCAGCCGCTGTATTTGTTTAGGAGTTGGATAAACGACAGAAAGGATTCATTTTGCTCATCAAACAATTCATAATTTTTGATCAGGTTTTGCTGCTTGGCAGCGCCGTTTCACACTTTGAAACAATTATATGTGCCTTATGTTCTGCCCTTGAGCGACATAGAAAATGACCTCAACTTCCGGCTTCGTGCCATGCAACTTGGCGACATGCAACTGCGCATACTCCATGCAGCGCCACTGAAATAATCTTGACCTGTGATCGCAGCGAAATTGGTCCCAAAAAGCCATCTTTAGTAGTTTTTCGTTAGTAGGCACGGCATAACCGCAGGGATGAGGCAGAGGGAGAGGACCACACAGAAGGACGAAATTTGCAGTGCAAGGAGCTCCACTATGGCCAGCGACACGCGGTTCGGTGATGCGGATCGTTACACCACTAACATGCCCGATCTCATCGGTCACCATGCTCCTTCCTGCTCCCTCCACCCCGCATGCTATAATGGCCCTGCACCCATCTGAATGCTCTACCCGATGCGGTGCGCCCTACACTGTAAACAAGAATCAACCCAAATGGGAGTTTACATGGTTGGCGTCACCCTTTAAGCTCCATAAGCGGAAACATTTACTCCATCATTATATAGTAAAAATGGGCTGAATGACCTATTTTACTCCTTGCGCAAAATAATGACGCATAAAAATTAAGAAGGATTCTCCTGCTTATAACTCTCAATTTATATGGAGCTTCTTGGTCTCAATGCTCTCCAAGTCCCCAAATGAGTTAAAATATCATTTTGCGCCATCCGTCCGCAACCTAGCGTCTAGTCTAGCTGCTTCTGGCCAGTCGTCTGATAATGGCGGTGAGTGACGACCCTTAGGTCACCATTGTAGCTGGATCTCTGCTCACGTCTGCTCCTTCACAGGCGCCAGCCGCTTTACACGATATCGGCTTGTCGCCGTGCTACAGTAAGCTACATAACTGAACTGCTCTTGTGAAGCCTCAAGCTTTCTATCCATACTTTACCTTGCTTTGTTATTGCCGCCACACCGTTACAGCAACAGTTAGGCCTAATTCTCACAGCTTTTTTTAGTGTGATTCTCGCGGTGTGTCGTAGCAGGTTATACTAGTGCGTTGCATGAACATGGAACTGTAAAAGAACATAGTTTTAACGCTGAGCTCTTGATTCCCCATTTTCCCCATTTCTTGCGCATGTTTGCGCAAGTATATTAGATTCAATGCCGAAAGAGCCAACTTTCCCAAACGAAAGTACTTATTCAACCAGAGGTGGGCAATGCGGACGAGCGATTTCTTTTGTATTGTGCAAATCTAAAAATTAAGAAAAATATCAATTTCTACCTGAGCCACTTGTCTATACGGTTCTATATGCCTGACAGATGAATTCTTGCGAATGGGCCTCTGCGGTGCTTCTACTGAGCACCTTTAGCGCCAAAATTAGTCGTGTCATGCTTTGTTTATCGGTGCACAAGTTGCAAAGGCTATCACGCGCAAACGCAGGGTTTAGGGCCGTTTTTCTGTCACACACCATCAATGTATTAAAAAATTAGGCTTTGTAGAAAACCTCTGCTTCTTTTTCAACGTAAAACCGTGTGATGAATAAACCAGTGCCTTCTCTAAAGAGCACGCGAGGATGAAAATGAAGTAGTGGCAGAAGAAAAGGAAAGCAGGGAGGTTAACCTGGCATTGTCCTGTTGGCCATAGCCTACAGGCGGTGAGGGGGTTAAAGGCGGCGAGAGAGAAACAGAATGAAAGTCTAATTCAGTTCACAGTACGGAACATGTTCAGATCACTCTTGGGTGTGTAACAAGAAAGGGCGCCCACAGCGAGTCTAGTCTGGCACTGAAGCCTGCGTCTCGTATATTTGAGGAGTACCTTTACGGCTTTTCTAGCACATGAAGGTAGAGGACAAGGAAAGCGATCTATAACGTTTTTACGGGCTACTTAGTTCCTGCCCATGGAGGTAAACTGCGAAAACACAGGGGCAGAGGATGCAGCTCTGTTATATGTCTATCTCATCGCGGCGCTCATTATTCAGTGTGGTGCGCTGGCGTGCTGCTTATTTCCTACTCAAGTCGAAAGGCTCTTTCCCCCCCTAGTGCGATCCTAAGGCCACGCCAGAATATGAAAGGTGAAGAAATCCGAGTGCTGGACACAAATGAAGCTCTGCATCCACTGGCTACAGACTTTTCCTGAAAGCGATATTGACGACTTTGTCGCTTCTTGACGCACCGACAACAAGGGGGTGGCTGTGAACAAGACTGAGTTGATTCTATGGCAACGTGCGGTATTGCATCTTGTCTGAAGACTTATTAGTACCCTAACTGTCAGCACAGCCGCCCATGAAGGTGCTAAACTGTCAGCAGACTTTCATTATATCTTTGGAAATGACGCAAGGTTTTTCCCTGGGCTTGCCCAGAATCTCTTCTAATTCGTCTCCTTTGTTAAACCCAAGTCTTGAGCCGCCGCCGCGCCTAGTGGTTACGGTGCCCGGCTGCTGGCCCGAAAGACGTGGGTTCGATCCCGGCCGCATTGGTCGAATTTCGATGGAGGCGAAATTCTAGAGGCCCGTGTGCTGTGCGATATCACTGCACGTTAAAGTAGCCCAGGTGGTGGCAATCTACGGATCCCTTTACTACGGCGTCTCCATAGCCTGTATTGCTTTGAGGAATTAAACCCCCATAAAAAAAGGCATCAAGTTCAACACTGAACCCACAAAAATACCAAGCTTTCCAGGCAGTAACTAGTTAGGGCGTTTGAAGAAAAAGGATCGGCGACTGTTCATTTGCGGGCAAGAAGCAGCAATCGCGCAAGCGTCAAGCTTGATCCGAAAATCCCAGGACCATTTGAAATAACCCAAATACAGATATGTACTAACCGTGCGCGAAAAAATCCTTCACAAATTCTCATGCGTCCTTATTTCTGTGGTCAGCTTAAGTTATGCGCCGCTTGAGCGATACGTCATTTTCTTCACATGACAATATTTGTGCGCCGAGGATGGCACGTAAAAATCGAGCGCCGAGTGCTACCACCAAGCCCAGATGTCGTCACTTGAAAACGAGCTACTTAGTTTCCACGCATCCACCCAAAATCTTTATATTTTTGGTTGCCTGGCTGGTAAAAAAGCTGAACAAAGCAATGAAAAATCATGGGGCGGCCACATGGCCACCACTGACAACGCGTAACCCACAGAGGGGTTATTAAGGAAAGGAAATGCTGCAGTAACTACCTCGCTTTTCGATGGACACCTCAACCGCGCGGCAAGAGAAGGGAGGAAAGTGGGAGTGAAAGAAGAGAAAGAGGTGCCGTAGTGAAGCCCCATGGAAAACTGAGATCGCTGCAGCGACCCGCATTAGAGAAATGCGAAAGCATTCCGTTGCTTCTGTGTATAGACATGCAGTGACGTCAGCGGATGTTACATCATAGAACTTTCTAGAACGCGGGTTTTTTCCACGACGCCAGTACGCGTTCCATGACATCATCGGGTGGTGTGAAAGTGTTATGTCGACATCCTCCGTGGCTGTTGTTGCGTCCAGATTTTGTGGCGACGCCCGTGGCTATTGTGACGTCTAAGTGTAATTTTCATATCTGATTAATTTACTAATTCCAACTTATCGCCAAAAGTTTTCCCACAGCAAGGTCTCATCAGGCACTAACACAATCAAACTTTTGCACATTTGTCTTCTCAGGACGACGTAATCGTGCTGAAAAGTTTTGCGGACACGAAACTCGGGACATAGCCTGGTAATGCTTTCGCGGTATAAAATTAATTGACAGTAAAATAAATCCAGGGATGAAGACGAAGAGTTCAAATTAACTGGACATGAAATGCGGCGTTTTTTGCGGCTTGGTGAATGAAAAGGTGCCTTAGTGAATGCATTTTCTTTTCATTCTAATATGCGGGGCTTCCCTTTCAACACGTGCTCAAGAGAGCCACAGCACACCCCTTCTAATGTCGGCGCGTGCTTGCTTGCAGTTAAATTCATCGCCTGTTACGAGACGCTGGGGGCTACAGAAGAGGCCAAATTATGCGCGTAAACTGGTTGAGAAGTCTCCCGATGTCTGGTGTGCAGGTCCTTCAACGACGTCAGAAGAAAAACAGTGGTCGCATTCGGCTGCGGAGCGGAGGGCCCTGCCTCAAGCTGAATATATGGTACCAGTGCACACGCGTGGCGCTGCATGGCACTGTTACGCTGCGTCTCATTGCGCCATGTTGGCTCGAAATGTGCGTTGTGATAAACTCCTTCCTGAAGCAATATTTTGTAATGCTTCGTTTCACGCTGATTCATTTGTTCCTTTTTAAGTGGTACTGTCCACCCGGACCTGCGCCCCTGGAGAGCCGTGACCAACCACACGAGGCCAATAACAAATCAAACGCAAGGTTACAAAGAAAAAAGAATATGGTTTCCTGGCCTACATTCCTACATTCCTCATGGCGGTCTCTTATGACGCACATTTTGGTGAGGCAACCGCCTGCATCACTACAAATAAATGAAATCTCATTGCCCGTCTCACCGTTTCGTTGTCGCAGCTGGCTTAAGACGTGCAGAACCTTCCTCCCTCGTTAGCGTTGAGACTTGCTGGTTAGCGAAAGCGAAGGCTGTAGTGATCAGCTGCTCCACATCACTCAATCATGAGCGTCATGAAGATGACTGCGTGTTGACGGAGGTCTGCTCTCTTATTACATGCAGCACCATGGTGAAGCCAGTAAATAGGTGAAACGTACCGGCGGGGCGATCACTGGCTCGTGAAGTGATCTTGCTTCAACAACAGCCTGGCCAGTCTTTGTGCAGAGGGGATGCGACACAAGTCAGCTGCTTCGCGCAGCGCTACGTCTTGCTTCGAAGCAGAGCTACCCTACACTGATGCCCTCTTCTTTCGGAGTAGGGCTGTCTCCGGGCGCGATCACGTGGCATTCTACGCATTTTCCTCCCGTTTTTTTCCGCTCCCAGCCTACGCAGCACGCGCGCGCTCCTTTCTCTCGGCTCAACTTACCATGTGGGCGCATGCTCAGAGGGAGCCGCTCTGTGGGAAAGCGCGGCCAGTCTCACGGAAATATGGCTCGTTGCCTTGTGTTCTGATCACGACTGGGACGCTTCCGGAGCTAAGAAACATGAGGCTGTGGATTGTCATTATTTTTTGTTTCGATCTTCACTGAAGCCGGGCGTGGTAGGAGGTGGCAAGCGCCACTAAGTTAGCTTTTTTCTCCTTTGTAGATACTCACCAGTCTCCAGGTTCGGCACCGAATACTGTGATCACGGCCTTAGCCTGACACGGTCTCCAGTCCTGATCATAATGTACGTTTGGCAGCAGCAGCAAGACAGGTAACAGTTATCTTCTAAAAAATGTTATGCCATGCTTAACCACGGTTCCAACAAAAGGTCGAGCAATAACGATTTGCCATTGGCCCGGACAAAATTTGTAGGTCGCGATCGTGTGGGGCACGCTCAATTATGGCTGGTCATCGATTATGGTCCAAATCAGCCATTGTCTTATTTTGGGGGTTGGCTGGGCCAAATTTTGGAATCTTAGAAGCCAAACTGCAGAGAATGCTTAAAACATTCGAATCAGTATGAAAGCACGAATTTGTGCTACGTAGAAGACAACCATGAGTGGGCAGTGCCGCCGGACGGAGCAGACAGAAGTTCAAATCCAGACAGAGGACAGGTCAAGTTGTGTTAGGCAGTGCTTACGCATCGAGTAGAGCTATCGCTCTACAAAGACCGATGCGGGATTAGCCACAGAGAACAGTTTGGGGCCAGTCTTCCCGAAGTAAATAAAGCACGGTTGATGGTGTAGGACGCTGGCGTTGGCGGTTCTATATACATTCACGAGTTACCAAGTTGCCAAAATTATTACTGCAACGACATAAATCATAGCACAATTTTCAAAGAAAAAAAAACACTTCAGGTGGTCAATACGGAAAGATTGGAAACAATATAACAACGTAAACACTGTTACAAAAAATGCACAAATAACAAAGAAAGAGAACATATTGGTTTGCGATTAAGTGATATAAAAAGCAAACCTTGCTACTGAATGCGCTGTTATTCCAGATAAGTTGGCAATTTGGACTGAAATAAGGTCTTTTGTTATTGACAAGGTTAAAGGCGAATTCTTGTACTTTTCCCACTGAGCGAAAATGGGGTTAACTTTGTAGACATGATCAGTGCGACTTGAAATATGAGGTGGTAGCAAAATATGCGAGTGTACAATTGATGTACCGCTGTGATAGAGAGTGTGAAAGAAGGAAAACCTGGCAAATTTTCTGCGCATTGCCAGTGGTGGCATGTTGAGCTCTTCCTTCAAAGATGAAATGCTTTGAAATCTTGAGTATGATGAGAAGATTAATTGTGCGGCTTTATTCTGAACAGCTTCAAGTATATTGGTGAGGGTGATTTAGAAGGGATGCCAAATTAATGACGCGTATTCCAGTGAAGGGCGCACAAGAGAATTGGATGCTTGAAGCCTGGGGTCCCTGTATGCTAGATATAAGCGCCGCTTCAGAAAGCCAAGTTTTTTTGTGCCTTAGATGTAATATATTCCATTTCTCTATTTATTTGCATCTGCCATTTGCCGCAACACTCTTGTTAGCTTATTCAGGGCAACTTGCGAAGTTATGATGTCCTTAGGACTAGCTATATCTCTGCAAATTACACAGTCATCGGCAAAAAGGCAAACTGTCGAATTAATATTTAGTGCTATATCATTAATATATATTAAAAATAGAAGCGAACCTATTTCTGAGCCCTGATGGATGCCCGACTTGACAAGGGTTCGGCTGGAAATATTATTTAATTTAACCACTTCAGAACAATTCGTTAGAAATTGTTCACGCCATTGAGAATCAAGCTATTCAAAGGACATGCGAGTTACTGATTGAAAAGTCAGGAGATTATGAACACATGTTTACTGTAATGGGTTGAAAAATACAGTAGAATGCTGGATTTGATTTTTTGCCATTTGGGAGCAGCAAAATGGACAAAATCTTCAACGGTTCCAAAGTAAACAAGATACTGAAAGGACCATGTAAAACTCGACATTGCTAAATCCTATTGAATCGCCTGAATTAGCCTAGACTGCATGCGTTCAGTGTTCACTGCACTCTGAAATAAAGGTGGCTGCTTTATGCATGCATCGGTAATGTATATGCCTTTGCCTTAGATGTCATATGCATACCTATGAACCACTGCAAATAATGTACAAATGGAAGTTCAGCCCTTTTGCTCGTCTGCTCTTCTATCCTTTATTCTACATTTTTGTGCTGCAGTCACCAACACTATACTTGGCCTGTCTGGTACCATGATTGTTGGGTTTTCTAACATCTTGAAAGTGGAAAGTCAACAGGAGACTGAAGCAGTCCATAGCATTTGTATAAACAAAGTGCAATTTTTTCTTCATAGCTTGTTCGACATAACACAAACCAAGGACACAGAAAACATGAAAGCTCATGATACATGTAAGACTAGTAACAAGAAAGGTTGCGTTCACAATAACTTATTTTCTAGGAAAGTCACGAAAAGTGCGCACTGCAGTGCATTGAGTACTGCTTTCAATTTTTAATAATAATCCATTAAGTAGCTTCTGCTCGTGTCAGTAAATGAGACAGAATGCAAAATTAGCATAGTTCACAAAATACTCTAAATACTCAGAAATCACACATTTTGTGCAGGTGACAAAGAATAAAGAGCATACATATTCAGCAAAAAGAGAATTTGAGCTTGCTCAATGAGGCTTGACAACTGCCGCAGTGCACACACAAATTTTGACTGTGCTATCAAGAAAACTGAACAAAAGGCAGTTCCCCGGAAATGAACTAAACACAGTAATAAGGACCACCCTGTTACTGTGGGTGCATTTGTTCATTACCTATTGACTAAGTTGATAATGGTCTTTGCCATTAAGTTCATGTTAAGATGTGCAAATGCCATTGCCCGCAAAGAATAAAAAAGAAATGAAGGAAAACTCAGCAAAATTATGCGAAAGCTGAAACTTCTAGATCACAAAGCATGTGAAGTATAATTGAGCAACTGGAATAAAAAAGCTCCAAAGAAGTGCAAAAAACTATGGGCAACATGTGCAGACACTGCAACCACAAGGTTAAACAACATGAAAATGTTCGCCTCTGCGACAGTGGCCTTTGCAGTGATGTCTACTAGGCTAACAAGAGATGTAAAAGCTTGTATAAGTGACAGGAAATCCTGATTGCAGACTTTGCTTTGCAGCAAAGTAAACCGAGCTACAACCATGCTCTTATTATGTGTCAAAAAATGCAAGTTAGGAGCCTCCAAAATGCTTTCTCTGGTGTAAAATCATAAAGTCAGATCAATTTTACTCACACGGCTACTAAAAATGATACATGCGCATGTACACGCCACACATTAAAATACAGTCGTACCCCATTAATAGGACCCCTGTTAATATGGACGACTCGAATTACTGCCAGTTTTTCTAGGGGCCAAATTTTTTTCATGTAATTATACCTCATGAGTATGGAAACTTGCTGTACGGACCGTGCAGAGGATGAAAATGCACAGTGCCCATTGGGACCACTGTATTTCTGTGTGTTAATAAACATGACAGCCCCAACAAACCTTTTTCTCTCCGGTATTTTGAAATCAGGAGTGACGCCTGAGTGATGGCAACTTTTTGTGTTTTCATGTTTACAGGGTGTTCAGTGTGTATACCTTACTGTTTCCCTCAGTGCATAAATTGATGTGAATAAAGCTCTCTCTGGGACTCTCGCTACTTAGAGGTTTTTGCAGTTCTTGGGATGTGAACAGTCATAGCAGTAGATAAGTCATTGCGCCATGAAATGCCATCCTGCTTCTGATGCAGCGCTAGGCACATCAAACTGCACCGCATTAGTTAAACATAATGGCGAGCAGAATAATGTACATAGAGCTCAAAAGATGTCATCTCCTTTCCACTTCACTGGCCACGACTACCCACAGAAGCAGATGTTATATGAAACGTGTTTTTTGTGAACTTCTTTCAAGATTCATTATTACGGACGACTCACTTTATCAATAATTTCGCCCCAGAACAAAGTACCCATACCAACAAGGCAGGACTGTACATCATTTGTAGACTTGGTTGTGTCGCAGCACACAGAACCGTGATGAACACAGTCATTACCAGTAAAGCAAAATCAACATTTCTCTGACATTGGACACACTTATTTACTGGCCAACTGTTGCCACTTCAAACTTAAGATGTGCACAGCAGCCATTGACCGAGCAGATGTGAATAATAGTGAATAGGCCGTTCAAGCACGTGAAGCTGACAAGGACATCAAAGTACAAAACAGCGACAAGGAGATCACAGGACTTTCTCACACACTGCAATGGCTTCCTCCATCACTAGCAAAATTGTGATAGAGCTAGCTTTGTGAATTCATATGCAATTCGTATGAGTTTACACGCAATAAGGCCACAGAGACTTGGCAAAATAAGCAAAATTAATTCAATCATATCTCAATAGAATACTAAAATGAACTTTGATTTCAGTATACTTTGTGGATTAAGCGGCATAGCACACATTAGACATTAATTCATGCTGTGCAGTTCTTGGCTGTTCATAAAACAGGAGAAAACACTTGGCAGTTCATTGGCTACCATGTTCATTGCTACTGGTGACAACCACCTTACATGGTATTTTAGGTGCATTTGGCAAGTCACACTGTTGTAACCAACTGCCAAAGCCATTTAGCTTGACCTGTGGGTAAGCAGAGGTGATCACCCAGCCTTATTGCTGGGCTGAGCAGCATTATGCCAATGTGTAATGATGCAATCGTCACCTCTAGCTGCACTGAATGGAAAACAAAAATACGAATAATACAAAATATAAACCACATTCAGTAGGACCTAGGCCTCCATGCAGTTTCTAAAAGGAAACGAATGTCGCTAAGGTCCCTTTCATTATAAATACTGTGAAACAAAACAACAGTGAACGACAAATGAAGAAAATGTGCATCTACTTTAGGAATGTGCTTTCAAATTCCAGTATAGCATACTGCTCTGCATTTTCATAACCATGTATAGTTTATATTCAACTTCACTTTGATGAGTGCAACTTAGATGGAGCTAGAGTGCGAAGATTTGTCTTGGGTTTGTTGTACTTCCCTTCCTGTATGTGCAGTGGATATGCGATGCAAGAACAGTGAATCATATACACTGCATGTACAGGAAGGGAAGTACAGCAAATGGAAGACAAATCATCGCAGCTCCAGCAATGTAGCATTCATCATAGTGAAACTGATTACAAACTGCACATGTATAGGTACATAATGATGCAAGAACAGTGAGCGAACTTTGTGTACGATGGGCTTAGCTGCCTACGCGCCATAAAATTCAACACACAACAAGCAAGAACAGTGAAGTGGTGGGCAAAGGCCATATCGACAGACACCCAACACTGTTTTTATTTTTTGCCCTTTGAAGGGCAAAGAGGTCTAGTGCTGACTGTTCCAATTCTGCATGTTAATGTTCCTTCAGAGTTTACTTCAATCCCTTTCAATTTTGTTTGGTAGGTCACAAATGTATGTTTTTCTTCACTTATGAAATTCACAAAGAGACAGTTGTCAGCCACCTCTTTTGGTAGCACCACATCAAAAACTCTGTCATGTGACAGGAAGCACTCCTTAATATGTGGAGGAACTGCCAGGTTGTCACAAACAATCACAGGCCTGCAGAGAAGAATGCAGCTGTTCACTTCCTTCAAGAACAGTATTTTATCAATTCGCTTGTACTCCCCCCTGTCCGTCTGCACAAAAGTTGTTTCTGATTTTGATGGCATTAGATATGCAGTGCTGTGATATATCTGCTTGCCCATTATAAGCCGCTCATACTCCACGCCATGTGTTACAGAAACTCCACAGCAAAGCTGAATTTTGTCCTGTTCAGTGGTGCTGAAGGCTATGTCTTTACCTTTTCCTAACAGAGAAAGGTCATTCACATGCAAGACATTTTTTACGGGTGTGTAACCTATCAAGCCTTTGCAGACCTGCTTTTCTTCTTCTGTAAGAAGGTCCCCTTGAATAAGCCAGCTGAGCTTCTGCAGCATGATCACTCTTTCAGTAATCTGGTGCGGCAAACCATTTGCTGCTGACACGAGCCGCACAATGCTGTCATTGCCACCCGCAAATACGAAAGCTGAATGAGCACAAAGTGGTTCAAGTGAACGGGCGCAGTTTCCAAAGTGTTGCAAGATGTGAACGTTGAACGTCATGAATGCCGTCCTATACAGTGTCTGGCAGCGGAAAACAAAGGTGTTCAGAAGAGTCTCTGAAATGAAAAACAATAAATGATTTCAAGTGACTCTAAGAACTAATTTTAAACAATTCCATAGAATAAATGTAAAACTGATAACCAGGGATCTCATTTTTCCTAATATCCATACTGACCAAGTGTTAGACAATGCCAATATTACAAATCATGTCCCATGTGATAAGGCACTCAGGAACTTATGAACCCATGATAGAGGCATAACTGCACATCACAGATACAATCTGCCACACTGCAATGAAGAGATTAAATTTTGTTACAACATGCAAATCTTGTTAAGTCTCAGGGGTTGGAGTTCATGGTTTCAAATTGCAAAAAAAGAATGCTAAACACAGGCTCAATTTATTTTTTGAAATTTGATTCAATCAAAAAATATAAAACATCCCTCAGATGTATGCTTTGGCTGTTATAGCTGCCGTACGACGAAGCATCATCTCTCAAGAAATCTGCACAGCTGGATGCATGATCGGAGCCTTCCCAGCTGTCTTCGCCATCCCCTGCAACAGATGGCTGTTGGCCGCCACTGTCCCCGAAATCTGTATCCGAATCCACGTCAGTTTCTTCACTTACACTGTCGCAGTAATTCAAGCCGTCTTCCTCTGGAAATGCAAGCGGCGTTGCAATCTTTTCGGTTTCTGGATGGTCAGCATTTACACAGCCACTTGATTCTGTGGTTGACGCAGTCGAACTCACAGCGGCATAAGCGGCATGTGCCTCCCGTCGCCTGGTAAAGCTTGTTGCTGGTACCTCTATGTAGTTGTCGCGCTTCAAATGCTGCTTGCGACGCTTTGCGGGGCGACTTTCCGACATTGTCTAACCACAGCACGCAGTGCACACGAAGATCAGACGATGCAGCGCGACCAACCTGACGCACAGAAAAAGGCGGGTAAGCGGCAAAACAGCTTAAGCGCAGTGTAGAGATGCTGAAGCGGCCAATAGGTCGGCTTCGGATTCTCTCTGCATCATTATATAGGTCGATTTTCGATTCCATGGGTTGGTTTCGAATTTATTTCGCTTCGAAACAGAACAGGAGAAAGTGAAAATGTAGGGCGTGGCTTTGTGAACGGAACAGATGGCTGCACATATATATATATATATATATATATATATATATATATATATATCTGTGTGTGTGTGTGTGTGTGTGTGTGTGTGTGTGTGTGTGTGTGTGTGTGTGTGTGTGTGTGTGTGTGTGTGTGTGTGTGTGTGTGTGTGTGTGTGTGTGTGTGTGTGTGTGTGTGTGTGTGTGTGTGTGTGTGTGTGTGTGTGTGTGTGTGTGTGTGTGTGTGTGTGTGTGTGTGTGTGTGTGTGTGTGTGTGTGTGTGTGTGTGTGTGTGTGTGTGTGTGTGTGTGTGTGTGTGTGTGTGTGTGTGTGTGTGTGTGTGTGTGTGTGTGTGTGTGTGTGTGTGTGTGTGTGTGTGTGTGTGTGTGTGTGTGTGTGTGTGTGTGTGTGTGTGTGTGTGTGTGTGTGTGTGTGTGTGTGTGTGTGTGTGTGTGTGTGTGTGTGTGTGTGTGTGTGTGTGTGTGTGTGTGTGTGTGTGTGTGTGTGTGTGTGTGTGTGTGTGTGTGTGTGTGTGTGTGTGTGTGTGTGTGTGTGTGTGTGTGTGTGTGTGTGTGTGTGTGTGTGTGTGTGTGTGTGTGTGTGTGTGTGTGTGTGTGTGTGTGTGTGTGTGTGTGTGTGTGTGTGTGTGTGTGTGTGTGTGTGTGTGTGTGTGTGTGTGTGTGTGTGTGTGTGTGTGTGTGTGTGTGTGTGTGTGTGTGTGTGTGTGTGTGTGTGTGTGTGTGTGTGTGTGTGTGTGTGTGTGTGTGTGTGTGTGTGTGTGTGTGTGTGTGTGTGTGTGTGTGTGTGTGTGTGTGTGTGTGTGTGTGTGTGTGTGTGTGTGTGTGTGTGTGTGTGTGTGTGTGTGTGTGTGTGTGTGTGTGTGTGTGTGTGTGTGTGTGTGTGTGTGTGTGTGTGTGTGTGTGTGTGTGTGTGTGTGTGTGTGTGTGTGTGTGTGTGTGTGTGTGTGTGTGTGTGTGTGTGTGTGTGTGTGTGTGTGTGTGTGTGTGTGTGTGTGTGTGTGTGTGTGTGTGTGTGTGTGTGTGTGTGTGTGTGTGTGTGTGTGTGTGTGTGTGGCTTTGCGCAGCGGTTTATCGGTGGTACGCACTGGCGCACAGCTGCGCCGCGTCGCTGCGGTGCACCGCCGCCGGCCACCATGATTGAGGTGCACGTAGCAAACTCCTGCTCCGAGAGCATGTTTTCTTCGCGCGTGGCATTCAGACTGCCGTTTGGAATCCGCGTGCATCAGAGATTAGACCGGTAGTCGCTGGGTGCGATAGCCGCGCGTAACTACGTCGTAAAAGAAGGCCACTTCGATTGGGCAGCTGCGCTCGTCAGCGCTGCTCGAGCCGGGCGAGAAAACAGGCGCCGCGGCGAATGTTGGTCGCGAATTTGGTTGCCCTGAATTCGAGGAGGAATTCAGGGATGGTGGGGGTTAACTCGGTAGATGTAGGTGGAAAACGAATTAAATTAGTATAGACACCTAATTTCGGTGGCACGTTTTCTTCTCCATAATGGCGCGGAAGACACTACTACGCATGAATCACTATGTGATATTTGTCTACGGCCACTAAATAATCTATATTCAAATTTTAGTCCTGCTCTTTCGGTTTTTGTTTCAAGAGCCGAACGATGACTGTGTCGTCAGTGTGTGATTTTGTGTCACGCGAGGCATGACATAACGTCAATATAATCGCTGCTTCATTGATTTAATTTACTGCAGTGCAGAAGCCAGCTTTCCTCGAGAGCCGGAATCACAAAGAATAAGGAAGCAGCGGCTATATTGCAGTTTTTTCATGTCTCACGTCACCTGTACGTACACGTTAACGTCTGTTTCAAACCAAAACCTCATTCGGCTGTTGAAAACGAAACCGAAACAGCACGGGAAAGAAATGCGATTATAAATTATTTATCGCTCATAGGAGAATACTATGTTGTAATCCACGTATAATAATGCCTTACGCATCATTACAAGTAAGAAAAAACGCACCCAAAATTTAGCTGTCTATACTCCTTTAATTCTACGACCACGGTATCCAAGAGCTCATTTCCAAGCAAAACAATTGTTTGCATGGATAATGACGGCAAATGTGTCTCAAAAATGAAATATAATTCCAGTGATTACTTTTCAGTTATGTTTAATGGAGTAAAAACTTTCAACAACCCTGCTGGCCTTTGCCTTCCCAGACCCGCGTCGCTTATATACATATATATATATATATATATATATATATATATATATATATATATATATATATATATATATATATATATATATATATATATATATATATATATATATATATATATATATATAAATATATATATATATATATATATATATATATATATATATATATATATATATGGGCGTGTTCTGACAAGAACGGTAATCGAGGTCCCATGACCATTTTTAGTATTCAATTAAATTTTTATGTGTGTTGGGTAAATGTGTCCACACAAAGGAATGAACCTTAGTTTTCAAGGAACTTCGTAGTTTTCTCGGAAAAAAATCGTATGTCACACAAGAGGTGAAGAATGTCGTTTTTTCCACTTCGCAAAGATGCAAGTTTGGAGCATCACTGCATGCACAATAAATTGTTTACGCGCATAAGTATTTTTTCACTACCTCATTACAACTTGTAATTTAAGAACAAATAAGAAAACGTTTTTTGCTGCGTCAATCTTCTGAGTAAAAAATCGCAAATTTCGCTTCCGGAGCCATGCGATGCCAAAAAGGCACTTTTCAGGGCAGCCTTAGGGCAAGATGCCTGCAGATCTCCCGACTCAATCTTTTTCTCTGTATTTTTCAGCTACTTTTAATTACTTCAGGCAAGTTCTGTAGCTCTACAGTTGACCTATATTTTTCAATGTGGCCTCAAAATTGGCTGCAGTTCAAAATCGTCGAAAAACTGACAACTTTTAGTTGGATTTAAAAAAACATCATCATCGAATTTTACTAAAGTTTTCCTTAATAATACTCAATACTTCATATTTTTAAGGCAACAAAAAGTGTTGCATTATTTTGTTTTCAAGTATGAAAAGAAATATAAAACTGAGTTCGTGTTTTTGTTACCTAGAATTGCTTATTACTGCCTCTAGAAATAGTAATTAACTGTCAGAAATTTGATTTAGCACTCACTGAACGTAGTTACACTTCATTTACCACAATATGCGAACCATCCTGATTGTTTGTACAGCTTCTACTCACTTGTATAGCGGCGTTCTTAATGCGTCAAAATGGGAAGAAATCCGCAATTTCAACTGATGTCTCAAGAACTGGCTTATGGCGGTGAAACGTTTTTTTTTGTATTTTCTAATTTATCATCGTAAGGAACATTGGTATCTAATTGATTCCTTAAAAAATATTAGATCATTTCTTGGTTCTTAGAACAATTTTTATATATAAAAATTAATATTATTGTGTTTCTGAAGCCGACGTTTCTGTACCTGCATCTGTTTACCTCTGTGTTCAAAGGTTCTACAGCGCACTGTCAGGAGACAGAATGTCGTCATCTGAGAGGAACAATTTATCTGCAAGGTTTTTAATCAGGAGGAGTTTTAATAGGGACGCAATTTACAAATGGGATCTCGCTTTATGTGCAGATTGCAATTAAGAAAATCGTAACAAGAAATAAACAGCAGCAGTTGATGTCGGTATCCAGCACGAAGCACAACCCAGATCAGAGTCTCTTCCATTCCGAAGCAATGGTGGAGGCCACGTAGGATGCACTGCCTTCATTTGTTTGAACGTGCTTCCACATATGGAGCGTCTGAACTCCAGGCACTTTCTTTGCCGTTTTCCATTCTTCCTTCTTCGTTTCGCGAAAGTCTGCAAGCTCCCTCTGTGGGAGCTCCAGAATGGTTGTTCTTGAACGCGCGTTTCTTGAATTGCGTCTAGGAAGCAGCTGGCTGTTTGTCTGGCCTCACTTGCAGGCTTCCGCAAGTTGCGGTGTGATGCTCAATGTTTCACAAGACCAACACCGTCGCAAGCATTTTTGCCGTGCCCAGTGCCTGAAAACATCCATTTCGTCTGTTGACGTTCACTGCGTTGTAGCTCATGAAACTGATTATTATTCTTGAAGTGAGTGGGAGCCCCGTCGCTCACATATGTTATCTTGGTGTAGATTAGCGCGTTGTCGAAACACAAAATTCGAGATCCGAACAACATCCGCTCACAAGGGCTATCTCGGTCGCAGGTCGAAGGCTGACGCATAACTGCCAGGCGTTCGGTGCGTTGCGATGGAAAGATGACAGCGGCGGCTAAAGCCTCGGTGCGGCGGCGGCACACATGGTGCTATGAAATTCAGTGTCGCGCCGGGCATTATATAGCTATAGGAGCGGCTGCCAATTTAAACGCGGTTCATTGCTGGAGCGGCGGTAGCAGTTAAAATCATCTTGAGAGTCTGACGGGTGCATTAATTGTTAGCATAGACTACCCCTACACACGCGTCACTCCAAAATAACGTGATAAAGTATGCTTAGAGTAATTTAGGTCCCACTTTTAGAACAGTACGAAAGTGAATAGGAGCTTTAGACCTTTGATTGGAAAAAAATCCTCTTACAAATTACACTTATGAGCTCAAACTGTAGAGTTTAAAATTTACCCACAAAAAAAACACTACTAAATCCAGCTTTTGACGATTGCGCATCCTAAGAGAGAATACTGAGCATTCGTAGGGATTGAAATTATGAAATCGGTTTTGCATTTATTTTCATACTTTGAAACAATATAATGCAATACTTTTTCGGTGCCTTAAAATTATCATGTATTGAGGATTATTCAGACAAACTGCCACAAATTTCGATGATGGTATTTTTTTTTAAATTCAAGTCAATTTTTTCACTTTTTAGACGTTTTTGTACTTCTGCCAATTATGAGGCCATATTGAAAAAATATCTGTCAAATCTAGAGCTACAAAACTTGTCCTAAGTGAGCAAAAATAGCTGAAAAATACTGAGAAAAAGATTCAGAGGGCAGATCTTAAAGCATCTTGCCCTAAGGCTGCCCTGAAAAGTGCCTTTTTTGCACCGCACACCTCCGGAAGCGAAATTTGCGATTTGTTACTCAGAGGATTGACATAACAAGAAAGCGTTTTTTTATTTGTTCGTATGGTACAAGTTGTAATGAGGTACTCAAAAAATACTGATGTGCGGAAAAATTTTATTGTGCATGCTGTGATGCTCCAAACTTTCAACTTTGCGAAGTGGCAAAAACGGCATTCTCATCCTCTAGTGACATACGATTTTTTTCCCGAGAAAACTACAAAGTTCATTGCAAAACTAAGGTTCATTCCTTTGTGAGGACACATTTACCCATCACATATAAAAATATAATTGAAAACAAAAAGTGGTCATGTGACCTCGAGAACCGTTCTTATCTGAACATGCCCATATATATAATATGAGCTCTGGGTATAATAACACAGATCGGTGAATGAGTGTGGCATGCCTCATGTATATTATGGTGTTTTATAATATTGTCTTAATGGATTGCAGCATGTTTCCTCACGCAGAGTTGACTGGGGTATGGTGGTGCACATATATGTGTTTAATATATCTAATCTGCTTGACGTGGTCCTTCAGAATTGCAATTTTGACGTTATTTCAGGCTTATTTTTTATAGAAAAGTTTCATTATTAGCGCATTATTTTGATCAGTCAAATGTGAATGCATCGATCGATCGTTAAATAATGTCATTTTCTTCATTTTGGCACGAATGAGTTTTATATACATCATCTAGCCAGTCTTGCAGCCTGATAAAGCTACAGACGACTGTATATAGGGAAACGCATAGCTGATTGAACTTTACTTCTTCCTGGACGCGTGACATGTTTGTTCGAAGCACACAAAAGGGGTATCCCGAACCAAGCTTCGATGCGTTAGTTTCGCAGAACTAAACAGTACTAATTTAAGACCATAAAATACAGTCGGAACACTTATTCCTGCTACCCCTCACCATTGCCTGAATGAACACTGCAGTCACAAATGCCCAACAAAGAAAAGAAAACTTCACGTTAATTATAACAGCCAAATAAATGGAGAACAATCGAGCTACACCTGTATATCCGCAAAATATATATTTCCTTGTGATAAACGCGCGGATCGTAGGAAAATAAATCGGTGTCCGTGAATGTGAATCGATATTTTACAACTGAGGACTTCTCATACCATTTCTCGTTGGTAATTGTCCGCATCAACTAATGTTTCTTGTAAGTGTTTTTGATCATTGATTTCATCCGATATACGAAAAGGTCAGTTGTCATATGTAGTAAGGAAGCGTTCTTAGATGGGTCTCAACTGCCAAGAACAATACGATGTTTAGAGTTCGCACAAGCGTTTCGTGTACTAATTCGTATCGGTTGACGACACCAAAACCGTAACAGCATAACTTATTTAGCGGTTTCATGCATTTTGATGTTTTATGAATCATTACAGAGAAAAAATAAAATAAATACTGCAACCAAAGTTATGTTTACTGTCATATGAGTAAAACAACATCAACACGAGTACACAAGAGCGAACAACAAGGAAGCAATTTTCATGAAGACAACTTCACGCCAGCGCTTCCAGTGCCATGCTATGCCGCACGAGAGTCGTTTCACGACAAAGTTGTAGCTGTATCGCAATCCAGCCGGGAAATTGCATCCGATCTTGCAATTGCGTCCTGCTCGTGAACGACGTTTTAGGATGCTTGCGTACGTAAAGTACGAGGACAAAGCTCGGGCCATATTGCCGGTTAATTTAATCAAGCTCTTTGAGCCTAAAAGCATCGATGATTTCGACCCTGGAAAACAAGTGAATGCGTTTTGGTGCTCCGAAGACCGGAGCATTCTCGGCTATTACTCCGCCTTTGTTCACGCATTGGCAGGTAAGTGTGCACGATATAAACACTTTTCTTTTGGCAGTTTTCATTCTGCCGGCAGTCGGGAGAATTTCTGGGCTGAAGTTCTCCCGGCACTCGCTTCTGACTGGCTACGAGGGGCGTCGTGAGTACATGTTTTAATCGCTTTTCAAATTTCTGATCCTCCCAGCACAGTACATTTTAGCCGCTGCCCGCAGAAATACGGACTGACACGGCTCTTGCCAATAATCGGTTGCCGCTGGAGAGTAGTCCCTTTGGTATATCTTGCGTCTGTTCTCGGCTGCTGAATACATCTGCTGTGGTTCTGAAGGGGAACGAGAATACCCGCCGGCTCTGTCCCCGTCTCCGCGCGCGCCGATAGTACTAAGCCTAAAAATCAGTGCGGCTCGAAACAGCCGAAAGCGGACGTAATGAACGGTAGCGCCATAGATGACAAGGGCAGCTTCGTAGAGGTCCTCACGTCGAGCGAGAATGCAGGTCTGACGCTCGCGAACTGAACCCTCGAAACTATGGTTTTGCGTAACCACGGTGAACGCTGCCCGTGTGCAAGAGTAAAATGGCACACGTTGTTGACCTTCCTCATTTAGTCTTTATGCTCTTTATAATTATTTTTTCCGTGAGTACGCACCCAGCAAACTGCACTTATTTCGACGTTCAAGGCTCAAAAATTCCACTCCTCGAATGCTAGGTATTATTCAGCTCACATGGTCTATCTCAAAAAGCAAAGGCTGTCGTCTGCAGGCGCTCGAGACCCAAGAAGCAGTCTATAGTCGCTTTCGCCAAAAATTATAACTGTTGTGCGGAACGGCCTGTCTAGAGCGCTTACTTTTCTGAACAACAACCACGAAAGCACGAAACATCAGTTTTCGTGGTGAAGGGTCCTGGTTCCCTGTACCCAATCAGGGGTGAGTGCGGGGACAATTTCAGTAGGTAACTTGACCACGCTACAGGAAGAATAGATACTTCGTTTTCTATAGCATACATATGTATCACCTTAAACAACTGAGGTGCCCTGGTACATTTTTCGATTTAAAGCACTACTGCAGCATGTACCATACTGTTAGCGCTAAACTTGAATGATGCTTAGATACCATGCGACCGGAAGCAATGGACGTATTCTGGGCGATATTTTTTAGGTAACCTTCATTAATGTGTGACAAATATCATCTAGCGTTCCAGCGCGATGAAATTGGAGTATTAAATTTTGGCCTATCAAAAATGAACTATGTGTACGTGCTGCACTGATAGCTTTATTAACAAAGTGTAAGAAATCTAAGGAACCTGCGAAATGCACTGTAGGCGAGTTCACCAATGATCGAGCTCGACACTTCTGAGCACCTAAGTTTGGTCTGTGCACTAATACGGAGCTTAGCTTATCCTTTTTTGCCATCTCAACACAAATTTGCGTACCCTGTTTGGCTGCCCTTGGTGCAAACTATCATTCATTGCTTCTGCTGTTAACTGTGTCAGGCAGCTTGGATCGAGATCTTTTGCTTTAGACTAAGTGTTCTTGCTAACTGAGAGAGCCACAAAAATACCAACTGCTATCGAGCTTACAGTGCTCGAGCTGTATCATTGGCAAGTACTTGACTCTGATGGGTACAAAATGAACAGTACCAGGAGGGTTGGAGCCAGGAAAAAGTAGCGAAGTTGAACTTGCGTCGCCCTAAGTAGCCATTTGGAGGTGAGTGGCAAAGGAATTTCACCATGGAACCCTCAAAATTCGGCGAGCTACTGGTAGAATAGACGCAGCTTTTCGTTTATGGAGTTCAGAAAAATTACCAACCTGACCGTGGTTGAGGTTTATTCGTTAATCTGTCGTAGTAGACAAAGGTTGTTTTGCACAATAGGACCTGCTTTTTAATGTACATACTTTGGTGCTGTTTTCTATAATTTTTATTTCTGCTGTTACAAACTGGTGTGATTTGTGGTTTTCCTCCAGATGATCTCGAGCTGATGCATGCGAAGCTTAAAAGCTTGCGGGACCCGTTTCCGAGAGCGGTAATGTGGACTTGCAATGCAGCAAGGAACCAGTCGGCAAGAGAAGGGTGAGTAGTTTCACGTGGTGTAAAGCTAATATCTTTACACTAAGCAGCATTGTGTTACTGCGCACATTGAACTTGATTATGGATTTTAAAAGTACCTTTGGTATGATAAGCAGCACAATTGCTTGGAAAGTATTACATGTTGATTCATTTCCTTTTTCCGTCGCAGAAGATGCCTAGTAGCAAAGGCAAAAAGAAGTACACAGCGGGGGCTGTTGACCTCGTAAATGAGGCCATAATAGAGCACTGTGGCATCGAATTGGTGGTATGAGCCTTTTCATTGAGTACAGTTGTGCCTCGTTAATATGGACACTTTGGTTCCTGAGCAAAACTGTCCACAAAGCGAGTAGTCTGTAATAACGATTGACCAAGAAAATTTATTTAGAAAAATAACACGCTATAATTAGGGCCTGCTTCGGTACACAGTGGTGGTCAGTGATGTTGAAATTAGACACAATTTTGGGAGCCCGAAGGCCATACTCCTGGTCACCATTATGCGCGAAATATTTTGGTGCAGTTTTATGCGCCTAGTGATCTATGAGTGATACGCTTCATGGCATATCGTGGCCAGGTGACCTAACTCCTAATACAAATGCTAACTTCCCACGACCCCATGACTCAGCCAGCTGGTAGCTGCTATGCAGCCGAAACTGCCAGGAGTTTTCTTTGCACCCATTCATGCAATATGGCAAATGGTAAGGGGCATCGACTTCGCAACGTTGCTCTGTAAAGAATAAAACCTGGAAAGAAAAGGACCTCAGGCAGTGAATCTGGAGCTTTCCACTGCATTACTCATTCATTCAGAATGCATTCAGCATTCAGAATGTAGAAATTCAGACATCAGCTTGGAGCAGTACAGATAATTTTTTCATCACTGTTCATGTTAATGCGACAAAAATACATGGACCCTGTGCATACTCTCTCAATTCATTGTCCGGACAGCGAGTCTTCAGATTAATGAGGCATAAGTGTATTGGGAAAGTTTGGTTCCCAGAAAACTAGTCCATAATTTGAGTCGCAGGGGTCGTATTAACGAGGCACGACTGTACTGCCATGCTTTAAGTGGTATTCACACGGGGGAGCTCATTGGGGAGGGACTTGGAATGTGTAGCCGCCACCACCCACCCTTTGGTGTCAGAGCCAAGAGCGGACCAGATAACAGCGACTTGGTGCACTGCATTGAGACTGCTGTACTGCCTGGCTTGCACCGCTGCGGCTGAGTTGTATTAGCTCATGCACCCTGTTGCTTTCCTTGCCTTTATCCCAAGCCAAAACACACTCGGAAATACTGCTAATGTAGACTGTCTGCCAAAGTGATGCGCATTTGTGCTAGCCAAGCAAAATCTGCCCGTAGTCCTGGGGAGGTTTTTGTCAGCGCACTGCCACCCAAAGACATGTCGCTTTTATGATACAATGCGCTCCTGTGCCAGTGGGGGGTTCTCCCCCTGTCAATACTGTATTATTGCTGAGCTCATGTCTATCCTGCATAGTAAATGTGTTCTTTCGAATAAACTCTTTTAATAGCGTGTATTTTATACTTAGGTTCATAGATATGGTTAACGAGGACAGAGAGAATGCAAATAAAACTGTTTCATTGAAAAATCAGACACAAAATACATACATGCTTGTGCATGCATGAACAGTTGAGGCATCCAGAGGTCTGAAAGAGAGGGCTTACTGAAAACAGTGCAAAAAGTCTCCATTGCGGAGCTTATTGGTTGTGCAATTGACCCGCACCTTCCTTGTATAAAAGTTTTTCATGAGCTTCCAAGCCTTGCAGTGAAGAGCAAAATTTAGACTTACCTTCAGCTTTTGAGTGCGCTTCTTGAGTCTGTTGTTCAGGCGATGTCCCTTTGTACAATTTGCTGCATGTCTACAGAATTCCCAAATCGGTTTGTTTGTTTCTTCAGGCATCTAGGTTAGATGTGAACACAGAGCTGTGCAAGCTTGCTTGAGGTTGAAAAAATGTACATTGTTCTGATAGCTTTTTGAGGTTTCCCACTACTCTTGGCTCTGGTGTTTGGCTGGTAATCTCAAGATTGCCAGTTTTATGCTGCATTGACTGTATTTTTCCTATTTGGATGGAAGTGAAATACAAAAATGCCTGTATATTTTGCGACATCTGTGTTCATTAAAGAACCCCAGATGGTCTAAATTAATCTGAGGCCCTCCACTATATTGTGCCTCACAGCCCATGTGTCGCTATGGGACACTAAGCCCCATGACTTATTTTTGTTTACCTTTCTGAGGCTTTGGGTAAAGCTGTGAATATGCAGCTCTAGCCCGACACTACCCTTCACGGTCCTTGCTGCTTTAAGACGGTTTCAAATTGGGCTAGTTGGTAGTTAGCATGGTCAAACATAATTGCGCTTTTAGAGGGACGTGGGAAAACCGAGGAACGGCACAGACACTGGTGCGCAAATTATCAACTGAGGTTTATTGCGGTGTGCGCACATATATAAGTTTAACATGTTAAAACATAAAAAAACATTTGAACCAGCAACTTTGCTATCGAATCGCCAAGCGTCAGGAAGACTTTGTCCCAGCAGACCGGTTTATGTTTGGTATCTCTTGTCTTATAGTTGCTTTTCCTGTTTGGTAAGCAAAACTGATGGGTCGCTAACACACGTTCCTTCTTTTCCTGATTCCAAGCAATAGGCTTCCCACAGCTCTCTGGTTGTCTTATCTCTGTATTTCAGCAGAACTGCAGTCTGTTGGAAGTAGGGTTTGCAGCTATCACATCTGGCGCAATGTGCCGGCAGATTTCCAGGTGAGCTAATCTGCCGGCAGTTGCGATTATGCTCTCTGAGTCTTTCATTTAAACATCTGCCCGTCTGGCCCACATATGCTAGGCCACAAGATAGCAGTATCTTGCAAACCACTCATTCACAGCACTCGGCAAACCTATTTGTGTGCCTGACACCACAAGACTCCTCTTCTCCAGGACCGCTTTCTTCATTTACCTTCGTGCACTTCCTTTTAGTTTTCTTGGTGTGGAAAAAACTACTTGCACTTCATGCCTTTCGGCAACTTTTTTCAAATTGCGAGAAAGTGCATGAATGTACGGTAGAACCACAGGCCTTTTGTATTCTTGCTTTCTGCCTCGGTCCGTTGCTTTCACAAGTCTTTTAAGCACTTTTTCTGCTACTGATGCAAGCACTGGTTAAGGGTAACCGGCTTTTTCCAGTCTTGCTGCCTGGTTGTTCAGACTACTTCGCATCTTGTGGCTGCAGGACTTTTTTATGGCCTGTTCGAAGCAAGACATTGCCATGTTTCGCTTGATCAGCTTTGATTGTGCTGAGACATATGGCACTTGTCCTTTTTCGCTGCATATTGCATACTGCACACACAAGTGGGTTTCCAGAGACAAGGCCAGATCAAGGAACTGCAGGTTGCCATTTGTGGGGACTTCATGAGTGAAGGTTAACCCTGAGTGGGCTAACTTGAATTGTTCCAGTTTTTCCTACAAGGTTCGATATGGCCAGAGTGTTTTCAGCGCAGACCAAAAGCCATCGATGCAGCGAAAGCACTTTGTAACACCAAGCAGAGCCAACAAGGTTTCTTCAAGTCTCTTGTCCCCTCTGGCAAGGAATAGGGCCTATAGAACGGGGGCTATTGCGGATCCCATACATATCCCGTCATTTTGAGACAAGACCTCTCATTTCATCTCAACACACAATGACGTGAGATATGCCTTCAAAAGGGCGAGGAAACCTGAAGTTCTGATGCCACACTCGTTCATGAACTTGACAGAATCAAATTCTTTTATTCACATTTCAATGCATTTTAGCACTTGGTCCCGGGGAACGCGGTAGAGTAGGTCCATGACGTCAAAGGAGGAGCATGTCACACTAGGCTGTCTTGAGGTATTCGATGACCTCATTCGAATTTCTGATTAGGAACGGATCTTTCACAGGAAGCTTGTTCAGATGGATCTGCAGGTATCAAGCTATTTTCCTTTGCCAGGTTCTCTTATCTTCTACTTTTTGTTCGGAACGGGGCGCCTGGTTTGTTTGTTTTTATCGTGAAGAATGGTCTAACAGTTATCTTCTTGCCTTTCTTCACTTCTCTTGCAAGATTTTCTAGCCCAGATTTTTCGCATAGTATTGCGGCATGGTTCTTGTATTCCTTAATAAGTCTTCTTTCGGTGAGGTTTGCTAGTCCGTTGAAATTTTTAGAGACCGCTTCTTGTGCTTTTGTGTCATAGTCGCCTGCTTCTATTATGGAAAACAAGCCTGTCTTGTCAGACATCAGCTTCAATCCATTCTTACGAAAGAAATCGACCGTTTTCTTTGGAACCACTCTACAGTCCTTTTGCTTACTTGCTTCTTTTACGCATTTCAAGCCTTCTCTGATGCATGCACTCTTTTCTCCTGAATCAGCTCTCTCAGCGATAGAGCGTATCATGCCCAAGACGTCTAATGGCCTAAAACGTATAATGAAGTGCAAGTTGTTTTTTCCGCACCAAGAAAACTAAAAGGAATGTGCGCGAAGGTAAATGAAGAAAGCGGTCCTGGAGAAGAGGAGTCTTGTGGCGTCAGGCACACAAACAGGTTCACCGAGTGCTGTGAAGGAGGGGTTTACAAGGTACCGCTATCTTGCGGCCGAGCATATGTGGGCCAGACGGGCAGATGTTAAAATGAAAGACTTAGAGAGGATAACCTCAACTGCCGGCCGATTAACTCGCCTGGAAATCTGGCGGCAGATTGCGCCAGATGCGCTAGCTGCAAACCCCACTTCCAACAGGCTACAGTTCTGCTGAAATCCAGAGATGAGACAACCAGGGAGCTGTGCGAAGCCTACTGCTTGGAATGAGGAAAAGAATGGACGTGTGTTAGTGACCCATCAGTTTTGCTTACCAAACAGGAAAAGCAATTCTAAGACAAGAGATACCAAACATAAACCGATCTGCTGGGACAAAGTCTTTCTGACGACGATACGATTGCAGAGTTGCTGGTTCAGATGTGTTTTTTAATGTTTTAACATGTTAAACTTGTATATGTGGACACACCGCAATAAACCTCAGTTGATAATTTGCGCACCAGTGTCTGTGTCGTTCATGTGTTCTCCCCGTCAGTCTAAAAGTGCAATTAGGTTTGACCATGCCTTGTTGCTTTGTTGCCTATGCTGATCTTTCTCTGTTTTTCGTCCATGAGACAAATGCTCTGTGTTGATAGGCAATCTATTTAACTGTCTGCAGCTGGCTTTCTTGAATTGGCCATGGCAGAAGCACACGTTCAGCCAAAGACAGACGCGGGTAACAGAACAGTAAGGGCTGTGAAGGGTAATGTCAGGCCGGAGTTGTACATTTACAGCTTTACCCAGTCTCAAAAGATGACAGTCAGTATAATGTATCAGTCCTACCAGCCTTAAGCAAGCGTACAGAGCTGTGTCCTTATGTGTTTTGAAGGGTCAAAAGCTGAGATGCCTGAAGAAACACGCAAAGTGGTTTGTGAGTTCTGCTGTGCACGATATCCATGAAATTTTCTAAACTTGAAACTAATCTCAAAAGGCCAGATTGGACGACAGACTGGGAAGTGCACTCAAAACCAGATATAAGTGCAAATTTTGCTGTGCTCTTTGTGGCGTGTACTTCTGAACTGCTATTGTGATGTATCATCCTGTGCATGAAAATTGTCTAGGCAGGCCTCAAGCTCAGAGACCTTTTGCAAGAGAAAGGTGGTGGTCAATTGCATAAATGATAAATTGTGTTCTTTGGGGCTGAAATGCAGGTCTGTTCGCATCCTTTTTGATAGGTTTTATTTTTTAGGCATCTGAATGCCATGTACAACTGCGCATGTGCTGGTGTACGTTCATGCACTTTTTCATCTCTGGCTTTCTATAAACAGTTGAGAAGCGTTTCAGTTCATCTTTTTTTGATTGCCTGTATTGGTTTGCTATAACTATAGTCCTAAATGTATGGTGTTTCAGCAGAATGA
Organism: Amblyomma americanum; assembly: GCF_052857255.1. Taxonomy (NCBI): domain Eukaryota; kingdom Metazoa; phylum Arthropoda; class Arachnida; order Ixodida; family Ixodidae; genus Amblyomma; species Amblyomma americanum. The sequence continues at coordinate 365,536,148 of NC_135497.1, forward strand.
GCAAGTTCGGCAAAAAAACAGCTGAGCTTCAAGATGCTTTACATCACAAAGAAAAATAACTAAAAAGGCTGCGTAAGGAACTGCGCGAAGCCAATGCATTAAACCAGCGCCTTACAAGTGCTCTTCTGGATAAGATTGGTGAGCTTTTTTTAGTGTACAAAAAGCATATTGGCATTTGCTTGGCTAAGCTTTTCGGCATCAAGGGCAGATTACCGAGCCTGGTTACTGGTTAATGGTGACGTGATCAGCGCCGGCAACGAAGACTGGGTCACTTGATGAAATCTAAGGTTTTATGAAGTCTCATCGGGTCGGGCGAATACATGTGAGAAAGTAAAGAAGCGCCGACCAAAACAGGTGTAGTCAAGATGAGAAAGACATTTAGACTTTCACACAGCAGCCTTGTTCACGGCTGCAAATTAAGGAGGTGCTAAGCAAGCAATCTACAAGCGCGGAGACTCTCGCCTCGCACTAATTTGCCGGCACATGATATCATTTGGAACAATCAGCTTAAGTCACCGTGTTTCTGTCTTCGATTCTTCTCTTCCTCTTTCCTTTCTTTGTGCCCAGAGCAGAGAAAGCAGCACGTGGGCAACAGAAAACTGAAGTAGAATGCTAGAACCATAGCCGTGACCAACAATGGCTGTGTTTTGATTTGCCATGGTACTTGAGAATTAATCCCTAGCAGTGAAGTGTACTAGTGTGCTACAGATTTTCACTGGTGGTGACAGAATATGCACCAAATTGCAGCTTCACCACACGCTTTATTTCTGCTAAGTATCTGTCGACTAATAATGGGAAAATTTTCAGCTGTAGACAGCTCAACGACCACGCTGTGCCATCAATGCATTCATTTCCATGTCTTTAGGAAGAAAGAATAATGAGCGTGTGCCGCTGATCAAGTGAGCAACACACTTATGTTGCTGTCTGGTCACCCGCTGTACCCTCTTTCTGGCGCTTCTTGCTCTCATCGCCAGTTGGTGATAGGCTGCAGAAATTGCACAGTTACAGCAATGGCCTAGTGTTTAAGTCTTTGCGATGCCCAAGAATATCTGGTGTCTATGCACAGGGGTGAAAGCGCTTGACATTTTACTATTCCGTGCAATCATGTCTCATTAAAATAATAATGGTGTTAATTTCTGACTTTCTTAAAGAGGTTGCACGAGCTACAACTCAACGAGAAGGCACGGTCATTGCGGAGGTTGTAATGGCTTCCTGTTTGGATGCGGGTAAGGCTTTTATGCCTTTTCATTTCTTTACGTTGAAATACAGTGATATTAACGCTTATCATGGCTTCCTTGCAAACAATGGCCTTCCAAAAGAAATGTTGTTTATGCACCCAGTAGCGCAGGTATGTTTCTTAATTGTATTTTGGGATGGGGCTTCCTGCACATCTGGAAGCTGGCTGAGCTATGTTTGCGCTCATTTTAAGAACAGTGAAGAGCAAAATGTTTGTAATGGGTAGAAGATCAGTCATAGGTGAAATTGCTCGCATATCTTTTGTCCTTGCAGGTGGTAATGCCACCTCGTGGTGTAATGCGCCTGGTACGCTTGACAGAAATGTGGAGGGGGCTTAACATAGCAGTATGAAGCATGCTTTTGGGTGCTTTCAGGCTGCTTCCTTTTGAACAGGACAGTACATATGAAAGATGTTCTGGATGGCTTGAGATTTCTTGCTGCTGAACATAGCAGTGCGCATAGAGCATGCTTTTAAATGCTTTGAGTTTGCCTGCTGCTGAAATTGCTTTTCTCCTATTTCATATGAAAAATGAAACGACGCTGAGGCAGCGATCGAATATCGAGCGTTAACACGCCTAACATAGGCCGCTGGTTCAAATCTCTGTCGTGAGCAGACTCCGTGCTTGTGTTGTGGCTGAGGGGTCTCGGGCATAACTTTGGAGAAGGCAACAGTGAATCTGGGGTGCGCCGCTTGGAATCTGCCTCGCAATAAATTTTTCGGCTTTTTATTTTTGTCATTTCATTTTAATATCGTTTTGTTAAAAAAAAGATTTGATTGCAGCAATATGAAGAACAGAACTACATTTATTACTTCCCTTCATGCATATTGTGTCCATATGTCTAAATTCAAGCACTGCATATGGCCTGCGAATGTACTTCCTGTACCGTAAAGGGGCAAAATCACCCATAACTACATGATGTACCATGTGATAGAAAAATACTTCCCTGTCACAACGCAGTCTTAGTGATTGTCGCTCTGCAGGTGCTGTAACAGAACAAAACATATTTTATGACTTTATAATTTTTTAAACGCTACCTGTACGTAGAATAAAGCAGATCTTTTCAATGGATATCGAATTTTCGTGACTAAACACTCAACACTACCTCCACATACATTTAAAGAGAAAACGACTAGAGAAATCCTTTCGAAGGTTGAGCTGCTGCAGGTATGGCATTCAGACAGGGAGGATATGATGCTAAATAAGCAAGACTTCCATTCTAACCCTTCTTGATTGCGTAGGACAAGGAAAATGTACCATATCATAAATGGTATGCTAAGCATTAAGTTGCCATGGAAGCATTTCTGTATATTTGCTCTTAAACGTTAAGAAGTGCTGGTTCTTTGCTCTGGTTTCACTTACTGATATTGCATGTATTGCCTAGTAATCTACATGTAGATCTGTCTCAGACGTTGGAACATTGCATGTCTAGTATCTTCAGCCTGGAGCATGTGTACTAGTTGTGAACCTTCTGGAATAAGGATTATTTCTCATTCTATGTCCTTGTGAACATACTTTGCTAGAACAGCGTGTTCCTGAGCTATGAACTATGACAACAGTTATGAGTAATTAAATATATCAACAGAATAGAAAGTTCGGCTAGTTGGAGGCTGTTCATGACATTATTGTGTGTGCAAACTGCAAAGACGCAGAAGGAAGGAAGATAGCCTTTGTCCGGCGTCTTTCTTCGGTGTCTTTGTAAAGTTTGCGCCCACAAATACACCGTGATTTAAATTCATGTCTTAGTGTGCACAATTTTGCAGGGGACAGTCATGGAAATGGGACTGCTGACCAGCCTCTAGAAGAAGGCCACAAGGAGATAATTGAGAAGCCTGTAGCCCTGTTTGAAGCTGTGGATGAACAGGTGATGTAGGACAGTGCTTTATTTAGTGGTATGATACATGGGCCTTAATGTCTCAAGGTGACACGAGCTATGAGAGATGCCATAGTGGAGAACTCGAGATAAATTTAGACTTCCTGGGACGATTCTGCACAGGTGATGTAACAGTTGCTTTTGCATTTCATCGCTGTTGAAATGTGGCCCCAGTGGCCAGGGTTCAACCTCTCGTCCTTCGCTCTGCATCCGGATGTCATAGCCACCATGGCTGCTGATGTTTTTAAAGCTTACATGAGTTGCAAACAATTATAAAAAAAATTTAATGAGTGCCTTTGTTGAACACATGGTAATTTTCTGGCAATTAACTGCTGTTGATGAACTTCGGAACACGAAACTTGGTTTGGGGGTAAATTAGAACAGACTGTGAGATGCTCTGAGCAGTCTCACGAGATAGCTGACAAGGCATTTTTCAGGGTTTACTAGGTCGGTGCAGGGGACTCTTTTAATCTTCTTTTGGCCCACTGGCATCAACACTGTACAGTCATGGACAAAATATTGCTAGATGCCGGAGCGTCGTTTTGACACTGCCTTTGCACAACTAGGCAGCGCAGTGGCTGCGTCGAGGCTGCGTTGACCGACGACTAGGCACATGCGCATCGTATATTAGTCTGCTTGACTGTCTGATAGCTCATTTCGCATGAGCAGCTGCTTTTTATGAGCTTGGCTGCGGGCGGCCGCTTATCGCCGCCATGTGGTCACTGTACACGCGCGGCCCAGCGACTGCGAGGGCGGCGTACATTCACGGCCGCCATCGCATTTATTCCGCGTTTTTAGGAGAAATCAAGTGCTGTCTTTTTTTCGTTTCGCTAATTGTTTGTAACTTCTGGCCCAAGGTGCAGGATGGCTGTGTACTACTGCCTGCTGCCTGTCAAAACCAGTTCTTGAGTCCCCTCAACGGCGAGCGTTAGCATGCGTCGTAACCACTTCATAAATAATGTACTGCCATAAAGTGTAAGAAAACAATTTTTAGGCAAGAAATATATTGCAGCGAAATATAGAACCGAGGACGAAAAGACAAAAACAGTCCAGGTATCACTGGAAACCACCACTTTCTAATACTTGGAGAATCCTGAGTGTGCAGCAATCGCGCTTGCCTAACGGCACTGCACACTCATAGAGGGAACGGATGACAACTGTATCATCGCGAAGCCTGTCCCACACAGTCTTGATGGCTGCCCACAAAACGTCCGCGTTGGCATTCCCTATATAGTACCTCATTAGGTTAGCTTTCATAATGTCCCACACATTCTCTATGGGCTTAAGCGTGGTTGCTGCAAACGGAGGATTTTCCTAGTATTAGAAAGCGGTCTTTTTCAGCGCCGCCTGGACTTTCTTCTCTTTTTGTCCTCGGTTTTATATTTTGCTGCAATAAATTTCTTGCCTAAGAATTGTTTCCTTACACTTTATGGCAGTACATTATTTATGAAGTGGTTACGACGCATGCTAACGCTCGCCGTTGAGGGGGGTCAAGAAGTGGTTTTTACAGGCAGCGAGCTGTAGCGCACAGCCGTCCTCAACCACAGGCCAGAAGTTCAAATGATTAGCGATAGGAAAAATACATCGCTTCATTTCTCCTAAAAATGCGACGGCCGACGTGAATGCGTGCCACCATTGCAGTCGCCGGGCCGCGCGGCGAGTATAGTGGCCATATGGCGATTGACGAGCGAAAGCGGCCGCCCGCTGCCAAGCTCAGCAAAAGCAGCTGCTCATAAGAAACGAGCTGAGACAGGCAAGCGGACGAATATAAGACGCAGCCACTGCGCCGCCTAGTTGTGCATAGGCAGCTTCAAAATGCCGCTGAAGCACCCCGCAAAATTTTGTCCATGACTCTACAAGTGATTTGAACTGGTGTAAGAACCGGCCATATTTGCGGGGTGACAGGGTGCAGATTATGTATTGTTGCAAAGGCCATGTTCATATGCCGGTGTAAAAGAGCCTTGGGGCAGATTCATATTTCTGGGTGTCTTTTGCCCTGGCGTGCTCAAACGGTGCGATGGTTACATTGCTCATGATACGCTACGATTACACTGTACTTTCGTTTAAAGTTTCCATCAATCATCTGCTGGCGAAGCCTTTGTGCAAATTTCTTCCTTTTTCCGATGTAGCTGGTGGAACAGTAAGTTCAGGGATTTAGTAGATGGTGCTGCGTGCTCGTTCGTTCGCACAATCTCTCGGCAAAGGCGTGAAGTGTCCAGTGCTTGACAGAAGTTGGTGGTGCATCAGTATTTCCTAGTTAAGGTGGAGCCAGGCCGTTTCATTTGTGCCTTTGTCATACAGGATGGTGGTGCGGGTTGTTTTCGTAGCTTCTTCAAAGTTCAGTTATTTTGGTTTGTGGTTAAACTGTCGGACAAGCTGTCCGATAAAGTTCATGCATACCCGTTGTGGCAGAGAGCAGTCGTAATGCTTTCCTGCTCCAGCTTGTGCTTGATGTTTGAGAAGCAGATTGTCTTGGTGCTTGACAAGAGGAGAGACCATGGTTGCTTTGTGGGCTGTAGGGTGATTTCAAGTGAAATTGAAGCGGCAACCAGTGCGGGTAGATTTTCTGGAGACTGAAAGTGGCAGAAATGAGGATTCTTGTCTGGGCTCATTGGTTCATTGCTTAGAAATATTGACCCAGTACTACGAGACGAGTACAAGAAAACACTACACGATGGGGGCTGTGGTATGTGTTTTTTGTGTTTGTCTCGTAGCGTTTGGTAAGCATTTCTAAAGAAAGTGGCAGTTGAGGCCCTTTTCAGTTCACTAGCACGGTGAGAAATGCCGTTGCTTGTCACACATTCCAGGGCGAACTTGACGGCCGGCTCACCGGCTTGAAGTGCGCCAGAAACTCTTCCACCATGGACTTCTTCAGGATGGTAAAACAGTCATCCACGCGCTGAAGGATACCTTGGATACATTAGTGAATTACTGCAGTGCTCATTGCTAAATCAGCTCCAATGTCAGGCTTGCAGCCATCACCGTGAATGGTGCTTTCATTGCTGTGTTGCTGGTTTGCCTGAAGAATTTTTTAATTGAGAAGTACGTGCCACCCTATCCCAAACTCCAGCAGTGTGCACAACTATACTGCGCTGAGTCAGGTCCTTTTGGCAGATAGGTGGTTGACCAAATTGCCTTAGCACAGCCGAGTTATGCCAGCTCCTGGAGTTTTGCTTGGGTGGTGCGTACTTTTAGTTTACAGGAGAATTCTTAAGGCGAACTTATGATACGGCAATTGGAGCGCCGATCACGGTCACGGCTGCAAACCTGGCATTGGAAGTGATTAGCCAACAGGCGCTGCAGTCATTCATGAATGGACCTTAGGTATTCCTGTCATTATGGACAATTGTTTTACCATTCTGAAGTCCATGATGGAAGAATTTCTGGTGTACCTCAACCCCATTACCAGCCCTCAAGTTCAAAATGGCCTCCTGTTTCTTGTCATGCTATTGGTGCAAAAAAGACCTCAGCTGCCTTTTTCTGTCCACAAAAAAACCACCCACATGGGCACTACTTAAATTTCTTTTCAAATCACCGTACAGCCCACAAAGCAACTGAGGGCTCTACTGTCCTGTCCAAAGCCAAGACAATCTGCTTCTCATACATCGAGTGCAAGCTGGAGGAGGGAACATCATGACTAATCTCTGCCGCAATTGCTGTGCGAAAAAGATTGTCCGACAGGTCTTCCAACAACAAACCGAAATGACGGAATGACGGAAGACAACCCAATCCGCCAAAGCAGTCCACATCGCCATCCCATATGTGAAATTCACAAGTGAAATGCTTACTCGCTATTTTGTAAGCAGGGAATAGGTGTGTCGCAAACCATCATCAAACCTTGGGCGCTTCATGCCTCAGCCAAAAAACCGCACATTGATGGAATGACTACAGCGTCGCCTACAAAATCCCTCATGCTTACAGCACCACCAGCCACATTAGCGAAAGGAAGAATTGTGTACAAAGGGTTCACCAGCTCAAGAATGGTGCTTGAAATTTTGACTGAGAGCGCACACCAATTGCAGAGCATTCTGAGGACTTGGGTTACGTATAGACTTTGAGCATACCAAACCCAGCCTATTCAAGCTACAACTTATATAATCCTGGCAAACACAACAGACACCTGGAAATACCTATTTACCAGTCCCAAGGCTCCTTTCCTCGGTGTACGTACATGGCCTTCGTTACGTCATAAAGTCTTCACCCCACTGCCCCATAAACACACATTGTTCTTGCCCTAGCTCATGTCACTCACTTTGGGAATGGTAGTGGGTCAAAAGAAGGTTAAAAGCGTCTCTTGCTCCCACCCATTTGACCCTACAGAAATGGCCGAGTCAGCATCAAAATGTTGGCTCACTCAATGAGCTTCGCTCAAACACGATGGCAAGACGGGCGAGTTGGTGATACATACTTAAGCGAAAATAGCGCAAAAGACGAGGACAAGGAAAGAAAACAACAGGACAGTGCACAGAATAAGCTAGCATTCTTTTTATTCCATAGCTTTATGTAGCCTGATGCAAAAAATGAAAATTGCTGATGATAATAGGAATGCCGTTTTAGGTTGCAGCGGCTCATAAGCCTTGTATTCGTCACAGCAGTTTTTTTTTTGTAGCAATAGCCGCATTACGGTAGCATTTCGAGGCTTCAGTGTGGCGGTGCCGCCACCCTGCGGCACTCTGTGGCTGCGTCGCCACGCTGTCACGTGGTTTGTCACGTGCGGAGCAGCTGCCGGGGGCGCAGCGCCGTGGCTGATCACATGGTTGGTCACGTGACCAAGTTCCTCTCGGCCAGCTATAGCTATCGCGTCACTCCAGGTGTAACCAGAGCTAAATCACCGCCAATTTTTTTTCATTTTTTGACAAGTACCTGAAGGTGAGGTTAAATATGAAATTGACTTCATAATACGTGCTCACCCTGGTATCGTGCAGGATGTGGAGGTCCTCGGAAAGGTGCGTTGCAGCGACCACAGAATGATAAGGTCCCGAATTAGCTTAGACTTGAAGAGGGAATGGAAGAAGCTAGTGAAGAGGAAGTCCATTAACGACCTAGCGGTAAGAGAGAAACTGGAGGAATTCAGGATATCCCTGCTGAACAGGTAATCAGCTTTAACTGAGGAAGACGATCTTATTGTTGATACAATGAACGATAAACTGACAGCTATCATTACAGAGTGCACTGTAGAAGTAAGTGGTACGAAAGTTCAACAGGATACCAGCAGGCTATCTCAGGAGATGAAAGATCTGATTGAGAAATGTCAAGGCATGAGGGCGTCCAACCCTACAGACAGAATAGAACTAGCAGAGCTATCGAAGTTAATAAATAAGCGCAAGGTAGCCGACATAAGGAAGTTTAATATGGAGAGAATCGAGCATGCTCTAAATAACAGGGGTAGCCTAAAAGCGGATGAGAGGAAATAGGCCTAGGTAAAAACCTGGTGTATGCGTTAAGAGACAAGGAGGGCAATGTCATTAGCAATATGGATAAGATAGTTAAAGCAGCCGATGAGTTCTACACAAATATATACAGTAGCCAATGTAATCAGAAAGTTAATGATAGAGACTAGCGCACAGAGCGGGACGTCCAGCCAGTAATGAATGAGGAAATAAAGAAAGCCTTAGGAGCAGTGCAAAGGGGAAAATCAGCTAGTGAGGACCAGATAACAGCAGATCTGCTGAAAGACTGAGGGGAGATTCTGCTATAAAATCTAGCCATCTTGTATACGCAATGCCTTAAGACCTCGACCGTACCAGGAGCTTGGAAGAACGCAAACATTATCTTAATTCATAAGAAAGGAGACGCCAAGGACTTGAAAAATTACAGACCGGTCAGCTTACTGTCCGTTGCCTACAAGGTATTTACTAAGGTAATCGCTGATAGAGTCAGGGCAACCTTAGACTTTAATCAACCAAATGATCAGGCAGGCTTTCGTGAAAGATATTCCACAATAGATCATATTCAAACTATCATTCAGATGATAGAGAAATGCGCAGAATATAACCAACCCCTGTATATAGCCTTCATTGATGATGAGAAAGCATTCGACTCAGTGGAAACCTCAGCAGCCATACAGGCATTTCAGAATCATGGTGTAGATGAGCCGTATGTCAAAATACTGGTAGATATATATAAGAACTGTACAGCTACCACAGTTCTCCATAAAATTCCAATAAGAGCATCAGGCAAGAAGACGCGATCTCGCCAATGGTATTCGCCGCATGTTTACAGCAGGTATTCCGAGGCCTGAATTGGGAGCAGTTTGGGATAAGAGTTAATGGAGAATACCTAAATAATCTGCGATTCGCTGATCACATTGCCTTGCTGAGTCACTCAGGAGATGAACTGCAAATCATGATCAATGAGTTAAACAGACAGAGCTGCACGGTGGGTCTAAAAATTAACATGCAGAATACCAAAGTATTGTTCAACAATCTAGCGAGGGAACAGCAGTTGACAATTGGCAACGAGGTGCGGGAAGGGGTAAAGGAATACTTAGGGCAGGTAGCGGCAGCTGATCCGGATCATGAGGGAAATACCTAGGATAAGAATGGGGTGGGAGCGTATATGGCAGGATCTTTCAGATCATGAATACCAGGGTACCAATATCCCTCAAGAGAAAAGTGTACAACAGCTGTATATTACTGGTACTCACCTACGGGGCAGAAATGTGGAGGCTAATGAAAAGTGTTCAGCTTAAGTCAACAACAGCACAGCGAGCCATGGAAAGGAAAATGTTAGGTGTAATGTTAAGAGACCGGAAGCGGGAAGAGAGGGTCAGGGAACAAACGCATGTTAATGACATCCTAGTCGAAATCAAGAGGAAGAAATGGGCTCGGGCAGGGCATGTAACGTGAAGGCAAGATAACCGCTGGTCCTTAACGGCAACGGAGTGGACTCCAAGAGAAGGCAAGCATAGGAGGGGGCGGCAGAAGGTGAGGTGGGCGGATGAGATTAGGAAGTTTGAAGGCATAGGTTGGGTGCAGCTGACAAAGAACGGGGTAATTGGAAAGACATGGGAGAGGCCTTTGCCCTGCAGTGGGTGTAGTTAGGCTGATGTTTATGATGATGATGATGACCTGAAACAATTTAACCGATGCAATAAACTCTGCTTGTTAAGCAAATATGTGAAGCTCCTGTCACCCCATTTTTTTATTTATCTGACGGCCAATGTCATAGAGACGTAAATATACCAAAAATATAAACCACATTTTCCCTCCAGGCAATTATACTATAAATATCTGGGTGCCATTCCTGCACCTTGTCACATGTAATTGAAGTGCATTGATGACTGTTAAGCTTTTCCTACTGTGCTCGAAATGGGGACGTGTGCTCTTGACAGATCCGATCTCATCATTAGCCAGATTACGTACACTGGAGAACAAAGACTTCCTAATGCTTTTCATCCCAGTTTCTTTGCTTTCTTCGAGTTTGCTTTATTACCACCTATGACCATTGACCATTGCTTATGTTTCCTGCATTACAAGTTCTGCCCAAGTCCATCTTTTCTGTTGTGTTAGGTCTGAAATTGCCATGTTGACTCGGAGGGTATGTTGCTGGGCTGCTGACCTGAATGAAGTGGGTTGGATCCTAGCAGCGGCGGTCGCATTTTGATCGCGGCAAAATGCTAGAGGCCGCTGTACTGTGCGATGTGAGTGCACGGTAAAGAACCCTGGGTTGGTAGAAATTTTTGGAGCTCTCCACTATGGTGTCCCTCAGCCTGAGTCGCTTTGGGATGTTAAACCCCATGAACCAAACCTTGGTCTTAAATTGTGCTCGCAGTGCTTATTGCTACTTTTATGTAATGGAATGGTGCAGGTGCTAATAGGACCACAGCTATGGATGCCTGCTGTAAAGTGAGCATATGTAATGAAAAACACCAGCGACGCAAAGTGTTGCCTTGAGGTGGCACAGCATTTGTGGACACTGAGTGAGGCTGCTGAGCGCAGCCTTACTGGGCAACAGTGGCGCTCCATCGCCACTGCAGCCAGAAGGCTACCTGCCACGCCAGAGAAGGTGGAAGTGATGAAGAGTAACTAAATAGAGGCTACTTCCTACTGTTCTATTCACTTACAGATTGGACTAAATTTTCAACTAGTAGTTGAGGGATGCTGCACCATTGTCTTAAACCTGCTACATGCTGCTACAAATTGGTGGTTCTTGATGAAATTGTTGTTAGGCTGCGCCAAAGTGCTTTTCCAGCAATTAAGAGCTGTGAAGAATGCGAAGAGGCAGAGGCTACCACCTGTATAGAGAGACATGGCCATGGTTCTTTCTTACCCACATGCGATGAGAAAAGTGACCTGCGGAATCCAGCGCTGGCCCGTTTTGCTTTCTAGCGTTTTAATGCCTTCTATTTATATGTACTATCGGGGACAGAAGTGGTATACTCCATGCAGTGGAAGCCGGAGCAACGAAAAACTGCATTGTAACGCCATCTACAGGCGGCATCTGGGATCCAGACAGCCAGCGGGAGCCCTTTATTACCTGCAGGCATGTCGCTTGATTCGTTTCAATGTTTCGTGCTTCAGCTCGCCAAAATGCCGAGCGGCGCCGCAGCAGTAGCAGTCTGATGGCCCTCTTGATTTTGTGTCTTCTTTATTGCTACTGCTGCGGCGCAGCTCGGCATTTTGGTGAGCTGAAGCACGAAACATTGAAACGAGTCAAGCGACATGCCTGCAGATAATAAAGGGCTCTAACTGTCTGTCTGTATCCCAGATGCCGCCTGTAGATGGCGTTACGCTGAAGTTTCCCATTGCTCCGGCTCCCACTGCGTGGTGTATACCACTTTTGTCCCCGATAGTACTTGGTGTGCTGCACATCTGCTTCTGACCTTACCAACACTGTCTCAAGTGAAAATGGCCAATGCACATGCAATAAAAGAATTGCATTGAGCAAGCTCGAGCAGTGCTAAAGTGGGGTTCTGCTAGATTTCTCAAGCTTCTGTGCAGCGCCATTGTGTGTATGTTCAATGTGGACCATATGAAATGTTCAGGACACGCTTTAGCTGATTGCTTGACCCCACGGACCTCATTTATGCACGGTGTAACAATGCCGTCAGCATCCGAGCTTCTGGTTTGTTTTTACTGTTGGTTCATTAAATAGAATTCTAAATTGAGCTACTTCTAATGATGGCAGGCTGGCATTCTCCTTGGGTCAGCGTATGATGACCAGATCCCTGTGATCTCACATGCACATGTGCATGCTTGATCGCTAGTTTGTCTTCTGCCATGCGAGCTTGAATTAATGTTATGGTGTGAGCAAGCTAAAGCAGTTTCTTTGTCTCAGGCACTTGAGGAATCGTAGAAGTATGTTACAAGCACACGGCAGTGCCGGGTCCCTCAGCGGAGAATCGTGGTGTTCGTAGCGACACGATGACCAACAGGCGCAACCGAACGCGTTATCATGAGAGTTGTGGCCATCGTGTGCTACAAGCATGGCTGCAAGGAACCTATGCTGTGCCTTGATATGGAGACAGTGGAGACAAACTCCTTATGCATCATCGTATTCTTAAAGGACCATGGACGCCTAATTTCAGTTGATTTTTACACATTACAGTACTTCGTTCGCATAATATTCACTTACGACTGCTAAGTAATTTACAATTAATTTTTCTCAATGCTGTTGCAGTTTCATCATCTGAACAATGACTGTGACACATCCAGTGTTTAGATCATGTGAGGCAAAAAAGAACTGCAACATAATTGCTGTTGCATAATTTTAAATAGGTGCAACACAGGCCAATCTGCTTGAAGAACTGGAATCTCAACAAAGAACTTATCAACAGTTATATTGTAGGTTTTCTTCCCTCACGTCAACTAAACACTCCCAATGCATCACAGCCATTATACGGCTCATGAAACTAATAGTTCATCAAGAGGAAATAAAATTATAAATTATTTAGCGGTCCTAAGAAAATTGCACATGGTGAACTCTGTATGTCTAATGCATAATTTGACATAAGAAAACAAACTAAAATTTAGTATTTGGTCACCTCAAGTGTGGTTCAATCTCTGGTTCAATGAACTAGACGGCTCTCATCCTGAACTACCCTATAACCTGTGGGGTGTTTATTCATCCTTGCTTTCTTTCCCATACCGACCCTTCAATCGGCATGCACCCGAAAACATAGCGATTAATGAGTGCAGTCGCGCACTAATTTTTAAATCTCTGTCTTTTACGTCTTAAATGAAAACCATGCGGGCTAAAGTGATCTTGTAGAGGCTGAAGTGATAGTGAAGACAACTAAATGTTTGAAGACATTTCCTGCAACTTTCGCACAAAAAATTTGTGCTTTTAACTGTACCAATTATCGCGCATTTTTTAACACTATGTTAATTTGGGCAAATTTAAAAAGTGCATGCGGATGTGGGCAATCCTACGGCTACGCTGTACTGTTCAAATTTGTGCAGCATGTCATTTTTTGAAACCATGCTGCAATGCTACAAGTTGATTAAATGTCCTCTATTAAACTTTTGGGCTTCTTGTACAAAGCATAATGTAGTTGCTCCAAATTAAATTTTTCCGCACTAGAAACCCAGCTCCAAAATCTTATTGGCCATTCCCTCCTCTGCATTGAGTAAAACCGATATTTTCTTAATTTTTCAAATTGCCTGGCTTATTTCGTCTATCAACATCCTGTGCCGGAACTGCCGAAGGACCACCGAGTGGCTGTTGTGCGGAAGCACCTGCGCAGCTTCTTTACGGAGGCAGCCCGCCAAGGCAAGAGGGTGCGGGGTGCTGCAGCACCTCGTAACACCCAAACCAATGAACTGCTGCAACACCCAAACCAATGACTGACGCTGGCCGCCAGGCAAAGAGGGTGTAAGCGAGAATAAACACTCAGCTACCGTTCAACCTGACACTTTATGCACTTACTGCAAACGTGGCGTAATGATGCCTGTTTGCCTCGAAACATTCATACTTCATGTACTATACATACATGTCGTAATTCTGCTGAGGGCTGCCAGTCATACTTTCAACTTATTATTCAAAGGAATCGTAGTCACGTCCAAATGTATATGTCTTTGCATTATCTTGTATATAACCTGAGCATTACTTATGCACTAGCAAGAAAATATTCACTATACTGGGCATACTGGCTTCTCCACCAAGCCCACAACCCTGCATACCCGCTGCTTACCCGATATACCGATTACCCGACATGCCTGCAACCCGACTTGCCCACTACCCGGCATGCCCAATACCCGATATTCCCACTACCCACCATGTCCAATACCCGACATGCCCACTGCCCACAATGCCCAATACACAACCTGCCCACTACCCAACATGCCCAATACCCGACATGTGCAATACCCAACACGCCCACTACCCACAATGCCCAATACACAACCTGCCCACTACCCACATATGCCCACTACCCAACATGCCCAATACCCGACATGCCCAATACCCAACACGCCCACTACCCGACATGCCCGCCATGGCCACTGTCCAACTTGCCCATCACCATAATCCACTATTATGTTCGATGGTGGGTTCCAGTATGACCGGTATATTTATTTTTCCGATAAGAGGTTACGTATAAATAGTGATAAGTATAAATAATGGCTTTCTCCCGTAATCTATCAAATTCCTCCTTCACCTACTCGCTCAACAGACACCACCATCACACACCATCTGACACTCGAAAACTGGCTTACCAGACATTTGCTCGTCCGCAACTTGAATATATATATCGCCCATCTAGTCACCACACCAAGTATATCTAACACGTAGCCTCGAATCCATACAGAACCGAGCCGGAGGCTTTATCGCTAGCGATTTTAACCGTCATTCCAGCGTCACTAACAAAGTTTTCTCTAGCACTTCAGTCTTTAGAATCACGTCGTACAGTTGCACTGCTTTGCTTATTTCATAAAACGGTTTTCAGTGCTCAGTCACAGTCTGCCTCTGTCACGCCATGTCGCACATCATATCGCATCCACAATCAAAACACCTTTACGTGTATTTTTGGTTGTAATAAAGCGTTTAACTTGTCTTCCTTACCACGTGTCATATGCGTCTGGAATAGCTTTCCTGACGAAGTTGCAAACGCCAGAAATCCTGCCACGTTTCGAGGCATGATAAGCACCATAATCGGCTAATATCTTGGTTTCGTGCGGTTTTACCAGAAAAGAATTTTACTGCTGTCTAATATGAATGAAAATGTTCCCTAGCTAAGTTAAGTGAAATATCTCCCGTTTTCATATTGCCGCTTTTTTAAAACTTGTATAACGCCTTTTAAAATGTACATTTATTCTGCTGAATCTCTCTTGCTATTATTTACGTTTCTCTTCAAACGTCGTTTTGCTCTAATGCTTTCTGCATTATTGTGTATACTGCCCCATTTACATAATGCTCTTATATAAAATGAGCCTGTGAGTAACTGGAATAAATAAATAAGCAAGGTAATCACTGAACTAAGCATAATTTTGATGGCAGCAACTAAAGAAGGTGTCCCCAGCACTTCGTTATTGTGTTCAGCATAGGGCACTTATGCTCTGCATGAATGCAGTATGATCATTGTATTTTTCATACATGTGAGCAGTGCAAAAAGGTCAATTGTCAGAGTGACTGAATATTGCCACCTGCTGGCCTCAGATGGCATGTGAACACTACGGAGTTGGCATCGCGTAAGCAATAGGGGCTGGAACCCTGCTTATTTAAGACGCTGTCTCGGTCTTAGGCAACACATTTTCGTGGAGGGGCTGAGACTTGTGAATATATTAAAAGAAAACATTTATTGCTATCTGTCCACTAGAAGGCGGCAGTATGTTAAAGGAATAGAACACTAAGCATTTAGATACCTTTTTTGTTTTTTTTTGTAATTTCGTGTACGTCATTAATATATACATCAGAGGTCTGACACATCCACAAACCCGTGGATCTGCGAGCTTCTGAGCCCCAAAATTTCAGCCTCTGTTCTGGTGAGACGCGAATCCTTCTTTTTAGCTCTAAAATTTCATCGACATCTGGTTCTTCTGCTTCTGTAAATATTTAGTTTTTGTGATAATCAAATGGAAAGCTTGAATATAAACTAAAAAAGGAAAACAAAAATTTCTTTTCAAAAGCGGCCCTGCGCCAGAGCTTTTGACTAGTATACTTATACTTTTTTTGGTTGAATTTTATTGTACCTACGTTTGCTTACTTTTTCATCTTCTTTTTCTTGGGCCCCTTCTCTTAAATACTGGCCAGTGGAGACAGTTTACTAATGCAGTCCGCATAGTGAGAGCAGTATCAAAGATGGATCATCACATGCATGAACTTGGCTTATACCGACTACACTTATAATTCAGTTTCATTTTTGTCTTCAGTTTCAACGGTCGATCGCCGTGACTTCGCCGTCGAGTTGAGATGACATTCAGGTTGCATGAGGGTTACAAAAACTCCAATATCATTTTTGCTTTGTCGCTTTCCTTTGCAATACTCTGTAATGTCCCAACCAGCAGTCGGCTGGGAAGCTAGAACGAAACAGCCCAACGAAAAGCAATTATAAATTAATTACTGGGCTCAGGCAAAAAACATGTGGTGATCCTTGTTTGTAGGTGTGTTGCAGAACATATCAAAGACAGAACAAAGATAGAAAAAAGCCCCCATTACTTTGAAGTATGCTTTACCGAAGCAATGAGTCAGTGGGTATTGAGCCTCTTCAGTGAACGTTCAATGCGACAGCGTTAAGGGCGCCGTTGAGCGGAAAAACTGCTGTAATTGGTTGTGTGTTGAGATAATGAGATTGATCGAAAATGATGTCACAACGACATGGCGTAACACGGGTAAGTAAAACACCCCACAACGATCACACAGTACAACAGTCATGACGTCATTACACCAATATTACGTACGCCTCTTCAGAAAGCAAAACAAATGCGGTGAAAAGAAAAATGCTCGAGCCAAGACTCGAACTGCTGGCCGGGCTCGCTACACCTCAACCACGCAGGAATATACATTCAGTGCCATAGTTTAGTGGCTTTATGCGACCGCCTGATACCGCATAGCTATCAACGCTATCGTTGTCCGTGTGTGTGTGACGCAATATGTAAACAGGATCCCAGGCTGCTGAAGGGACCGCTGAAGGGACCGAGCTTAAACTTAAGGCAGAGCTTAAGTATCCTTAAGTTCCCCAGAACGTTTTGTACGATTTGAAAGCCAGTGTTGCGCTTTTTTAAATCTATTTATATTTTGGCACCTAACCTGTGCATTGGGGAAGTTTGCATAGCTGTTGCAATGTGTACTCTAATCTTTATGAAAGTTGAGTTCAGAACCAAATTTGTATTTGCATCAACTGTGGGCTGCTCCAGCGCTAGGTTTTCTGTAGGCGCCCTGGTTTAAAAATGGCAGCTGTGTTTATTCATAGGATATTTGAGAGTGGAGACACATTCAGTGATATAGGCTTGCCAGTGCAGAAGGTGAGTCTTCTTTTAATTTTAGTTGTTACATCATGCATTTCTCGAATGTTTATGGTTCGAGGAAATGTACACCCTTCAAATTTTTTAACATGAAGACGCGAGCGTTGACTGACCAGCGCAGCGGTGCCGAGGAGAAGCAGAGCGGAAATCGGGAAGTGGGAGCGAAGCATGCGTGCTGATCATGCCTCGGTAGCTAGCGTCGTCTGCTTGGCTGTTCTGTTTCGTGCGAAGCAACCCCTTCGAAGAAAGTTTAATGACCGAGTTCTGCTAGCGCTCGTTTCGTATTCTATCTGCTACATGTTTGCTGCTTTGGACTAATGCAACGCGTAGCGTTCCAAGCATGACTGTAAAGGCCCCGATTGTATTTGCGGATAGCGTATCGACTCATGAAGAGAATTTGCTTTAACGAAATAACGCGGAAAAATCGAGGGTCCTCTTCAATCAGGTTTTCTTCAGTAACAATTGCAACTGGTTTCTTGGGCATGCTAGAGACTTCCCACCAAATTCCTAGACCCTGATGAGGGTTGTGTTCGCCAAGAAGAAATGAAGGGAAAATTTCTTTTTGTGAAAGGTTGCAACGTAAGCAAGGAGAGCCCCCAAAGGAGACAACTGACCCAGTACAGGTCAATGCTGTGATAGGTAAGTACATGGCCTTAGATCTGAGAGCATCTGGCTCACCTTTGTGACACTGGCTTAAGGACCACTGAGAACAACTCCATCCAGATACTGCTCTGAGTAAAAATCGATTCTCTGGATTTTTATTGCTATGTTGATATTTCCCCAGCAGCAAAATGTGAATGTATCAGCCTCAGAAAATTGGGTTTAAAATCTTCCAGCGAGTCGACTCAAAACCATGATATTGTGTCAAAAAGCACGCGTTACCATAATTATAAGGCGAAAGCCTTTAATAGCTCAAACTGTCATCCGTCCGTTAACAGAGGGTGTCGCATGTGTTAACTCGGGAACTAAATAGATATGAAAAATCCAATGGTTGCTCCACATAGAGGAGAAAAAAATGAACCGAGAAGCTATGTTTGATGACTATAGAGTAATTAGTTAATTAATTATAGACAAAAAATGTCACAATTGCGTTGAAATAGCGCGGACGTCAATATAGCCGCGGGAACGGTGTGACGTGACATCCACCGAAAGCCGTAACGGCATAGTGAAAATTGTCACAGAATGGTTGGGAAAACGTCCGATTTGTGTCAAATTGGATCGAACAATGCGTAATTAAGCTTCATTATTACTTAAGAACCCCGAAAGCTGTATACTTTGGGTATCCACATAACCACGGGAACGATGTGAATTTAAATCCACACGAAGTCGTCATGGTATAATGAAAATTGTCACAGAATGGTTGGCTTTTCCCTCTCAACACTTTAGTTGCCAAAGTGTCTCGTAATTTTTTGAAGTGAATGGTGGTATACCTTAGTCTTTGTGATCCACCGCACATTTTACTTGAGAAATTGGCATGCGCTTGCGACACCTGTATTCTTTTGGTAATTTCAAACTACAGAATCGCAGTTTATCATGCGAATGGTCTTGTAATTAAAACCCGGAGAAATATTGATACAGGTAAAATACTGTTTATCCTCAGTGTCCCTTTAACGGACATGGGTTTCAAACCTAAAAAATTAGCTAAAAAACTTTTTTTTCTTCGTTGTACCCGCTCGTGTCTTGCTTGTACGTTACCTCAAAGTTTTATTGCTGAAATTTACTTGGAAGTACAGCAAAGAATGGTTTTCAGAGCCGTCACAGCACAGCATATTGGGAAACGCTCGAAAAATTGCGTTTTTCTCCGTTGTGCTTTTCTGCTAGGCACTCGCCTAGCGGAGCACATTTCTTCACAAATGTTTTCTCTGTTTTGACCTCATTTCTTTTGTTGCCCTCACAAAACACTCCGGTTCATACGAAGACAATAATACGTTTTTATATTCATGGGTTGTAGTTTTTTAGTGTGACATCTTGTTTAGAGTGCACATGTCTGCATCAAATGTTTACAAAATATGGAAGAAAAAATTTGTCATTGGAAAAACATCATCATCAGCGTGGTATTCATTCAGAAATGTATTGAATGCTAAACCAGCATTTTACCACATTTTGTCTGGTCTGCAGGCTTTCCACAAAGTGCAGAGACAATTGTAGAAGAAAATAAAAGTGTCTGAGATATAATGCTCAAACTTTTCGCACTGCAGGTGCGATAAAAATTTCATCAAAGTTAAAAACATTTAGTGTTGAAACACACATCCCCTTTAAGTAACGAATGTAGTTCCCGTTATAGCGGTTTTGGAAAATATTTTGAGGGTCTTTCCTCAGTTTGAAAATTAATTATGAATTTAAAAACACTGAACTTCATCACAGTAGTATTCAGGTGAGTTGGTTGATCATTATGAAAACTGAGAAGCTTTAAACGCAAGGATAAAGAGAGTAGTGCGGTTGCTTTTCTGTTTGTCTTTCTCCATGTATTTCAAGTGCTTCAATAAATGGCATTGAGCTGTCTTATTAAGGTTAGTTGCACATCAAATGCCATGCCTATTTTTTTTGCTGCCCACTTTCCTTTTCAGAACAGGTGCTTGAATGAGGTTGTGAATATGAAGATCCCTTTACATCTTCTAATTGACAGGATATATTTGTAAACAGCACTATTTTTAACCCTTTGTTTCTCTGCAGCCGCACATATGGCCGGCAAGTATGAGCAGATTAGTGATTGTGGGGAGAAACTGTAGTTTATTTGGCACCAAATATTGCTGCTGTGTCAACGCTGTTGTGAAGCATTAACTTTTCTTGGCATTTCACAGCTTCAATTTTTTTGTATGACCAGTAATCTGGCCATAGGCCATATTCGGTGGCAGCATATGTGTGCTATATTCCTAATCCGTGCTAGAAGCTTTATACTTCATGTGAACTTTGACAGGCTATATTCACTGTGTTTGAAGGACGCGAACAGTCATCAAAAACAAATACTAACATAGGGGGATGTCTTTTGTTTCGTAATTTTTGGTGTTGATCAATGTCAGATTATTAGTGTATTCATTTTAGGCTGAAAGGTATTTTATTCGAAAGTAGAAAAACTTTTGCCCCACATGTCCACCATACTCTTGCCTGCTCAGTATGTACGCTATACATCGATTGAAACACATAAAACAACTTTGTTTTTGAATGCTTTGGCGTTCTTTGGGCTGCGAAATAGTTACAGAAGAGCAGTACACCTAGGGGGAAGTACTTCTCCAGGAAGTCGCTGACATTGCGCGTGAGGCAAAATATAAGAGAAAAAACGTGTGGCGCAAAAGTGCCAGGAAGTCAGCGCAGTGCGAAGTCCAGTGGAAAGATCGCGACCAGCAAGCTCTAGGGTGCCTGGATGCAGCGCACCAAGCTCGCGTGACCAGCGACAGCGAGGTGCCGCGGCGGAAAGGGTGACCGAGGCGATGGACGCATACTGTAGAGAAACATGCTTACGTAAATTACGTAAAGAGCGGACACTTAAGCCGTTTCACGGCCGAGAAAAAAAGGGTCTGGCCACCCGCCAGGCGGCTTATGTTTGCTTCCACTATACTTCAAAGGTCGACAGCTTATCACACGTCCACCGGCTTACATCCATGTGTTCCCCTTCCACTTAGCAGTTGGGGCTTCGCCGGTCATGTGCCGCCGGTTACGCCCACCTGACCGCGCTTTTCAACACGTCGCCTCGTTTTGCCGGTAAGTTGTTTCCTTTTGCCTGCAGGATTAATTTTGATATTCCTTGAGCTAATAATATTGTAGCAAGTCGTCTGTATGCTGCGTGAGCGTATCTTGCAAATGTACCATATAATATCAGCCGTGAACCATCCGTTTGTGCTTGTACTGTCTTTTCCGGAGGAGCATTACGCATCGAAAGCGTACTTTTCCAAAAGTCACTCGCAACACGTTCGGTTTAAAACATACAATTTACCGATGGCTCACCCGCATCGTAACACAAGCCTTTTATATGGCGTGGGTCGAACTGTGTAAAGCACATTTGAAATCGAACACGTGAAAATGCCTGTCACACGGGAAGCGCGCAGTTTTGACCGTGATCGGTCAGATTCTAATCGGGCCTCAATATGCCCCGATTGCGCCTGAGCCGCGTTTAGGAATAGTTGACTGTCATCGTAGCATCGAAATCGAGCTGCCCGATTGTGTTCTAAACCTACTAAGTGTTTTTTATGTGTCATAGAGTGCTAGGAAGCGAACAGGCAAAAAGAGAAGCCTACTTTATAAACAAAAAAGGTTGTGTTAGACTGCTGTACAACAAATGCTAATACGTTTTATTCAGGCATAATTTCTCACATCTGTGTCAATACCGCCGACATGATGTGTTCCAGAGAATTTCAAGTGATCTGCATTGATAGGTACGTTTTTTAGCCATAATATCAAAGTAAATATTTTTTTCCGGAACAAGTAACATAGAAGGAATTTTTTCTGCCAACTTGGCAAACTTTGTTGGGTATCTCAGACCTAAATAGAGACATCTGTTACGCAACGGCTGTTCTTACTCCCGATCCTTGGACCGCTATATCAGCGACCATTTTCCATCGCGATTGAAAGTCTGATCTCGGTCCAGGGCTCAATCACAATGGAAAGTGCCCACGTGAAGGGGTATAAGAAAATCGTTGCGGATACTGTAATCTACGCAATCACTAAGACAGTGTGCGATCACTGTAAAGTGAAAGCTTATCACTGGTCCGTACCGCATATAGGTACGGTCTGGATGAAAACCAGAGACAACCACTAGCAACTGTCACTGCTTTATAGACAAAAAATCAGTTTACGTCAGCTCGCTTAAACAAGAGATTAAAGATAGTTATAACAGACTTTTTCATGAAAGATATGTTAACATGCTTGCCTGAAAATATGTTATAAATAACTGTCATCAGCTAGTTTATTTTTTCTATATGTTTTTTTCCTGCGATATATTTCTCTTTGCCGTTTGATGACTGCAACTATTTTTACAGTGCGTACACAAGCCGACACTAATATGCCACGGAGTAGATTAAATTACGGAAGCTACTGCTGCATTTCATGGTGTGGGAATAACGGGCGAAAAAAAGGCAGCCAGACACGAAGTTTTTCCGCATTCATCGTGACAGCAGGTGATTGACGCCTTTTGTGTGTACTTTAAATAAAATATAAATCATTGCTGCCAATCTCTTGTTTGTACCGGCTACTCTGCGCGTGTTTCTTTTTGGTCAGCTAGTGAAGTGAATAATTACAGGCTATACTGCGCTATTATTGTTTCTGGTCTACGGCTGGGATCGAGTATGCCAAGAGGGGCGACCTGTTAGAAAAGTCGCCGACCCAGCGGTACGCCATACACCGCATCTGCGGGGACCATTTCACCGCAGATGACTTCATGGACCCCGGGATGACTTCGCTCAAGAACACGGCTATTCCTACTGTTCAGCCTACAGGATACTGGGGTTGTCAGCTCGCTCAATGTTTTATTTTTTTGCGTGATTGTCTACATCTTAACCAAAGAATCGCAATATTCTCCATTTACGAAGAGTGCAATCTTAATTTGATGTAGTGAATTTGTTGTGCTTGTATTTCTTAACAGGCTTAACCTTGACCAAAAAAATCGCAATACTCTGCTTTTACGAAGAGTGCAATCTCACTGTGATGTATTGAATATTTTGTGCTTGTATTTCTGAACAGCCTGTTAACCTATCGCTCAAAGCTGCGGATGTCCGGAAATCGAGCGCTATGTTCGTGCCTTTTTAACCACTTAGTTGTGTCTAGCTGTTGACAACTCCTGTTTTGTTGTTTGCACGTGTGATGTTTTAGATGACAAACCCGCAGAGCGTATGTGCAATATTTTGTGTATGTGACATGGCGCCACCGGGCTTACAATAACTTCTTTCTCGTTGCTTTTCTGGAAAAGCAGCGCTGAACAGACGAGGACAGAGATGAGGCGACAAGGACGGGCGCTGTAGTGTGAGTAATCCTGTATTTTTTCTGTACAGTTCAAATTGTAAACAATAAAAAATAACCTCTTTTTGTGAAACTACTCCCTTCTATGTCCAGAACTGAAAGAGGCGGCTCAATGACGGCACAAAGTTCAAGTAAGAACAGCTCTGATTGCATTATTCCAACCTGCATGAACTAATTCAGCTTGCGTAGGTTCTTCGAGAAGCTTGGTGGTATTTCCAGTAAAATCAGCGATCCTTTGCGGTCCGAGAGTTTTATTACGTGTATATGGAAAAATGTTTAGAAATGAATTATTAAAGCCCTTGTGCTCCACTTAAACGATGTAGTTGTATATTTTGTTAGCCAAAGGTGAATTGGAATGGAAAGCATTTCTATCGCAACCCAAAACTGAATCAGAGCTCAAGAACGCGCCTAAATTCTCAGAGGACGAAATTAGCTCTTTACGTGTGTTGTTCTATGCGCATGCGCTGTTAACGCCGCAAGTGAGTGCCTGACCTGTCAAGGGAAATGAATGCTCCCATTTCTGTTTTTTTTCTTAGGCTTGCGTTGTAACCGTGAATTTATACCTGGTATTTATATTATATATCACTTACTACGACAACGTCGATTACCTCTGTATTGTCTACCTGTAGTTAAGGGTATATCTGGCGTATTGCTACCAGCCTACTCGACTATATTCAGCAGTGCATTATCTCCTAAAAATTTCAATTCCGCACATTCATTGTAACTTGTGATAGTGGCAGATTTATGATTGTTCCCCACACACCTGCCGTAATGGGTCATAACTAAAGCATTAAAACCAAATTGCATGTTGTTTTTCTCAACTACTAAGCTTTATATGTGTGTATTTAGCATTACCTTACATGGTAGAACCAAGTACAGTAGCAAAGAATAAATATCTAGCTGCTGCACTTGATATCAGTCAGTCAGTCAGTGTTTATTTGCAGGAAAATCACATCATCCTGCGGGTGGCAGAGACTAAAGGCATGGTTGCCTGTTGAGGTCACTGCCCCCGTAACAAAAGGAGCAGCCTACAGCAGTACAGCAGAGAGCTAGTATAACAAAGAGAAGATGCGTTACTGATAGTACACGCATACATCCTATACAACACGGCTGTACTTAAGCACTATGGAGAGTTTTTTTAATCATATTCAAGATTCGCTCAAATATCACAAAAACACGTAAAAAGGAGTCAACAATTGAAATGACAATTTACATTTATCATTGCTACTTAGCTATCTCAACGGAAAAAAAAAATTGCCCGCCGTTCACTTTTGAACGTGTTTCTGGGTAGGCAGAAATCTAAAATAGAAGCTTAGTTATTTAACATGTCTATTACCTGGTATTCCAGATCTTGTTTTCCATAATTTGTTCGGACGTTTTTATTTCTGCGTTTGGGGTTACGAATGTCATATTGAGTCAAAGCGGGTGTCTAAACACTGTGGAGTTTATTTTTATATATTCGCTGTGCCAGTATCCATAAATAGACTTTACTTGCTGGTAAAACATCAAATCCCGGAAAAAGTGGTTGCGTCGACAACAATCTAGTAGGGCCGATGTGGTTTAAAAAAATTCTTTGGACACGTTTTTGCGGCAGTTGTAGCCTACCATTGTTTCCTTTTGTCGTTGTTCCCCAGAGCAGAACGCCATACAAAAGTTTAGAACAGAACAAGGTGTAATATAGTGATTGCTTTACCCAAAGAGGTAGAAGAGAAGCTATTTTTCTAATACGTCCAACAGACTTGGCGAGTTCGGAGAGCAGATGATTAACATGAAGGGTCCAAGACAACTCTTCACTAAACCATACCCCAAGGAACTTTTCCACACTTACTTGTTCTAAGATGTGTCCTCTTTACTGCATGTTAATCTTTTTTATGCTTATTGATTGGCTTAAATATCATGTACTTCGTTTATACTGCATTCAAATGAAGTTTGTGTTGCAACCTTGTGGATAAATTATTTAAATGCAGACTGGCCGATTGTTCAGTGTCATGCAGTGTTCAACCTGTAAAGAATAAACAAGTGTCGTCTGCAAACATGGTTATTGTGGGGGTTCATTGTAGTTCCGTAATGTCATTCACATACAAAAGGAAAAGTAACGGGCCTAATATTGAGCCTTGCGGGACAACTAGATTAATGTCAAGTTATTTTGAAGAAGTACAGTCTATTTTAACAAACTGACGCCGAAACGATAAGTAGCTCTTGATAAGGTCAAATGTGATGCCTCGAATTACATAGCAATCGAACTTTATAGCTGAGATATCATGGTCAACGGAATCAAAAGCTTTGCGCAGATCGAAAAATCTTCCTGAGGTGAAGAGCTGATATTCAAAATGTTTGGTTATTTGCTGCTTGATGGCAAGAAGAGCGCCCTGAGTTGTGTTATTTTTCTGAAAACCATACTGCGAGGCAGGTCTTATACGATACTTGGTTAGGTATTTTGGCAGCCGGTTATTGATTGACCATTCGTAAATCTTTGAAAACACCGGTAGCACTGAGATTGGCCGGAAATTTAAAATATCGTCAGTTCTACCTCTTTTGTGTATTGGAATACCTTTGGCCAGCTTTAGTTTATTCGGGAAGACTCCAGAAGAAAACGTGAGACTAATGAGATAGGCTAGGAAAGGGCTGACTGTTAATGACACTTGCTTTACATGTTCGCCTTTAATTTAATCATACCCACTTACGACATTATTTTTAAGTGTATTAAAAAACCATTGGTTTCTCTTTTAGTAACGGCTTTCAAAACGAATGAATTCACTCGTCGAGAAGGCCAGTAATTCCCACTTTGTTGAACAGACGGCTGGGGCACGGCTGCAATAATGAAATACTCGTTAATTTCATCTGCTAGCGTCTTGCCTACTATGAAGTCATTGATTACTATTTGGTCAGCCTTAACCAGTGATGGGTTTCTGCCAGTAAGGTAATTTATCTGCCTCCAGATCTTTGCCGGATACGTTTTTATCCTGGCATACATTGTTTCATAGTATGTAGAACTGCAGATTGGGCTAGTTGGTGATGCATAGTGGTGGTTCAACAGCGCAAAAGCACGCAAAGACCAACTGGGAGACGAGACACACAAACCAGCGCTGAACTTACTACTGATTTTTTTTATTAGGAAGAAGCACGTCATATGTACATTCACGGAAAAACAGCGCACATGCGCAATGTCCACAAGACACCTAGAGACACATAGTACATGGTAAAAACCGCTTTAAAACCACGTGTGCATCCTAAGGACCGCTACCCACTATGTAGCATATTGATTTCACGAGGCGATAATGAAACAGATGGCGTACTCACGCATCCTTCACTTTTTCTGATAATATGGAATGCCTCAGCTACTTCTCAAGTGCGCTGGTCAGAATGAGCGAACAGGACATCAGTATCATCAAAAAACGGCATGCATTTGCACCTGAAACAATGTTTAGCTAGGTTGGTTTCTTTCTTCGTTAAAGAATTAGCGTGCTCCATGAGCCGCACGTTAACGCAGCGGCCAGTCTGTCCTATGTATGTAAGGCCACAGGACAGGAAAATTTGATACGCTACGCCCGTCTTGCATGAAAAATCTATCTTCAGGGTTTATGCTGAAAGCATTTCTTCTGCGCCCTTCATGCATTCTTTGAACCGCCGCCCTCACTCTTTCTAGCTTGTTAGGTGCAGAGAACAGAACCTTTACCACATGCTTGCTCCCCACTCTTTTAATCCGGTGCGACAGCTTGTGGACATATGGCATAACCACTACCCTTCTTCTACCCTTATTCTCCCGCCTGTTATTGTTTCATAATATGCAAGTTTGGCTTTCTTGGTATCAGCGTTTTTTTTTTTTGAAGCTTGGAAAACATCCACCTTGGCACAAATAAATTCACACAGACAAAAAAAGAGACAAGGACACAACGGCCAGACGCCAACTTCCAACTGTTATTGCAGAAGCAAACCACATAGATTTATAGCCACAGGATAAGCCCACTTTTTTCACAACACGTTCCTTATCACAGCCGTAACTTATCACCGCGCATTATGAATTTTGCACAGCAAATCGTACTCCGCCGCACACAAATGGACAGAAAAATCACTCAGACACAGAGCTGCCTTTTTTTATGTGAAAGGCTTACAATAAAATCCCCGCCTGTTTACTCTTGCTCCTGCCCAGAATGCTTGCCTTTTCCAGTCGAGGTTTACACTTGCATTTGTTAACATGGCTTACCAAATTAGCATATTTATCTTTATTAATTTCTACCTTTTTGCAATGTTCCCCGAGGCATTTGTTGATGCACCTCCTCGTTTGCCCTATACAGGACATTCCTCAGGTCAGGGGTATCTCGTACACCACTCCTTCCATGAAACGGATGAAGGTACGCTGATGTTTTATACTGCACCCAGGGCGCTCAGTGCTACAAACCCGGAGTATAAGTTTGTTCAACTTGTTTGGGGGCCGAAAACACCAGCGGTACCTTGTGTCTTTTAGCCACCTCCTTCAGATTGTGTGACACTTTGTGCACATAAGGCATAATAACTTCAGGTTTTACGGCAGGGCCCCTTTCTTCGGGATTCTTTGGACTGCTGCAGTGTTTTGTTTTTTGTAGGAGGGTTTCAGTAACGACAGTCAACACCACCGAGGGGAAGCCAGCAGCCAAAAGGCGGCCAATTTGATTTTTTAACCTATCGCGCATTTGGTGCGGACAGGACTTTGAAAGCGAGGACTGAATGCATAAAGAGGCGATGGCGCGCTTCACTATTTTTGAATGCGCCGTATTGAAGGGCAGCAGTTCCTTGCTAGTATGGGAAAAGAAACTCCAGCATAAATGGTCCTCCCGGAACGGTAAGCTTAGGTCTAAAAATTGAAGTTTTTTCTCCCTTGGGACTTCACGCGTAAAAACTAGGCCACTGCTTTTGAGGTTAAAAACATTTAAAATCCTGGACACATTAGCTTCAAACAAATTGTCAAAACTAGTGGATAAAAGGAGAAGAAAATCGTCAACATATCTAAAATTTTAAAAACAGGTCCTCCTAAAAACATCTGTGCAAGTTCATTGTCCAAAGCAGCAAAAAAATTTCACATAAGATAGGCGCGACACAAGAACCAAT
>NC_135497.1:365564791-365567291 GCF_052857255.1 Amblyomma americanum
ATTTGCAGCTATTAATAAACCACATGCACCTTTTGAAAAGCAGAGGAAATTATTTTTTGGAAATATGTGAACTATATTTATGGAGCTAACGAACGAGGTGCAGAAGACGTACAAATATCACCAAAAATGTTTCCGTTCACCATCATTGTCGGACCGCCCCCTGAATGTGACGAATCGTGCCGAGCACACAGTTAAAGTCCTCAACTAAAACGGGGGTGTGGGCTCGACTAAATTGGAGGCGATCAAGTTGAAAAAGTCGATGGTCAAAGAGCGCATGACGGGCGCGTACACATTAACAAACCGAACCCTCCGCTCGTCAAGAAACACGTCAACCACAGTAACTCGGCCGTCGCAGTCAAAGGTATAGGGCGCGCCCGTGCGAACACCGGCGTCAAAAATATAACACCCACTCCGCAACAGCGTGAGTCCGTTAATGAAAACAAAGCGTCAACATTAAAACGCGAACGGAAAGAAATACCATCTGCAGGAGTGCGGAAATTCCTCTCCTGCAAGAACAAAACGTCAACGTGAAACGAACGCGCAAGGTGAAGCACCTTCCGCAGCTTATCGGTAGAGCGAAAACCTTGCACGTTAAATGAAAGGGAAGCGAAACTCCGCCATCATGAGCGCAAGATAGAAAAACTGCAAAACCCAAAACACAGCACAGAAACAAAGAAACAAATGGACGTCGACGGACTCACGGTACAGTTCTGCAGGAAGAGTTCGTGGGTGCGTCCAAACACCGGCGTCGCGACGGCGCTTTGAGGGGCGGTCCGAAACTCCTGCTAGCGTCTTGGCTGGCGGTCCCGCGGGAGCGGGACGACGAATACACGTGGTGCAAGCGGCAGTGCGGTGGTAAGGTCCGGTCGATGCACGCTGCTGCGGAAAACACACACAGTCACAGGCTCACCAACACATTCCACCACACAGACACCGTTCATCGTTCGCCGATCACGCCGAGCGCTGAGAGGGCCGCGTCCGAGCCGCCACCGAGAAGCATAGGAGGAAGGAGGCCTTACTGCCTGAAGTCCTGACGGAAGACGCCATGATGAAGGCTAGGCGTGTTCGGAGACATCGATCTGGACTCGTCCGCCGTCTTCGCATTCTTAGGAGCTGTAGTGGCCGAAGACGTAGGGCCCCCATCCGAGACGAGTGCTGGTGTTTCGGGTCCTTGAGGCCTCTAGCTTTGCGCAACATCGCTTGCACCATTTCCGCTGCGCACGGGGCACGTGGGAGTAAGGCAACCGGGATGTGCGGCCTATGTGAGCGCGCCTCGCTCGCGCGGTCACTGGTGGTTGTGGTGGTTGTTGCTATGAAGGGGGGAGGGGGTATACTGGTCCCGACGTATGTTGGCCCTTTGGGCACCACTCTTGGGGACCAGGAGAAGGAATGTAGGGGAGGGGAGGGGGGAGAAGGTCGCCGCCGTCGTATCTGTGGAAGTCGTTGGCCGTTCAGGAGTCGCACCACTGCTCGTGACAGGCGTGTGCAGGGCGTCACTGGGAGAGGAGTTCGCAGGCGACTCAGCGCCCGCCCCAACGGCCTGAAGTTGCGCCATCGCCGGCACGTCGAAAATGGACGCCTCCAGGCTGTGAGGCTCATCCTGGGGCGACTCGAGTAGCGAGGTGTCCGAGTCTGGCGAGGCAGACCTCTCGGCGTCAACGACGCCATCGGACCGCTCCCCCTCCTCGGGCAGGTCCGACGAGGTGTCGGTCACCTCCTTACCCGCCTGGTCGACAGCGGGTTCAGCCACGGTCACGTCCCGCGGGGCAGCGGTCTCGATGTAGCTGGTCGTCGTCTCCTCTGCCGCCCTGCTGGAACCGGCGGCAGCTGCCGCGGCATGCGAGCGGGGCTGCACGCAGTCCGAGGTCGCGTGCTGACCCCCCGCAGCGCCTGTACACCGCCTGGCATGACTGAGTATCGTGGCCGTAGGCGCTGCAACGGCCGCACCGCGCAACAGTGCAGGCGGCGCCAAGCTCGCCCTCTCCTCCGCAGCGCTAGCGCACTATGACACGATATTCGAGCTTGGCGCGGTGTCCTGCGACGGTCAGGAACCTCGGCGGCACCCGCTGCATCTCCAGCTTCACCATCCGGGTGCCGTTCCGGACGTATCTTCGTTTCTTGTAGACGGGCTCCGTCACCGCGAGCACCTTTCCGCAGGCGGCCAGGGCTGCAGGCAGGGCGTCGTTCGTGACTAACGGCGGGAGACGGAACACCGTCACATACACCACTGGCGTGGCCATCTGCAACAGTGGCACTTCTCCAGTGACGCAGAAGCTCCCCGCCGCCACTATTTTCGCCGCCTGAGCCATCGAGCTCACGGCACAAAGGAACTTCTTTCCGCCGAGGGGCTGGAGGAACTGCAGCCCCCCGACACCGACAATCTCCTCGATGGCGTCGATGAGGTCGTCTGCCGGAACTGGCTCCGGCACGGTAAAATAGAAACATTGCACCTCAGTGGGGCGCGTGGCAGAAAGCGGGAAGGCCATGTTCATCGAGTCCT